>NC_133480.1:15354325-15367357 GCF_025370935.1 Choristoneura fumiferana
CCCGAAAACACTCCCATAGCAAATCTCGTGAAATCATTAGAGCTGTTTCCGAGGTTCCCTGAAACAACGCGGATATTAAAAATGGCTCGTTTATAAAACATACCTAAGATGTAGTAAGGAAAATTATCTAGTTTCATTAAAGCGTCAATGTCAATTTTTCGCGGTATATACTTACATCGTCCAGTGGACTGCAGCCCTTATTGTTTATTGTCTTGCGTAAGGAAAACTCCGACTTTTATAGAAAAGTGTTGCTGAAAATTTAAAATGGAATCCGAGAGAACTTTGCCAAGTGAACTGTAATAGGCCCTTGACGCCCTACAGTTATTATTTAGGAGTCGCTCTTGATTTCATCTTTCGACGTTTAAGATTGAGAATATTCGCTCTTTACTTATTCCGAGCTCATCGAGAATAAAAAAAATGTTTTGCCAACTACAATTTCGAGTCATATCGAACAAATTGTTCATGTACCATCAGCCAAATAAGTGGTCTATCAATTTTTAAACACAGTTCCTATCAAATAATATATGTCGCTAAAGACGAAATTCAAGTTGACAGACACGGCTATTGGCATTATTGTTTTTATGACATGCAAACGATTATCAACTTTAGGGTGGTAGACCACATATTTGGCTGATGGTACACGCGAACCAACTGAATCGTGACCTTTACATCGCATTACTTGAACAAGGGAATTTATCATGAATTTATTATGACACTTACTGTGAGTGCGTTCTACGGTGGGTCAGGAATCAAATGGTTCGACTGTACCAGGATGAAATCTTTGTGCCCCGACTGCTATGTCGACGTCCCATATTTTAGTCTTGGAAATAATAGTGAAATTGATTATTAAAAGGTCCCACACTGGCATATTATATTGAATCAGTTTTGTTCGAAACGGTAAACAGCTGTTTTAAAATGTATCTGGAACATTTTTACCCCGTGTGGTGTCGGGTTATAATTACACCTCTCCATTCTTCCGTGGATGTCGTAAGACGCGACTGGATATAGGTTAAGGTATAACGTAGGCGACAGGCTAGCAACCTGTCAGCTATTGTACCCTTTTTGTCAAACTTAAAATCTAAATCGATAAAAGTGGCCTGAAGCGGTAACGTTTGTATGCTCCGCCTACCATTTGGGAAAACAGTCGTGATGACAGGCGTGAGTTGAGTTAATTTGACTTAACACCGCCGCGGAAAATTCGTCGAAGAACTAAAGTCACTGACATATCTGGAAAAATATGCAAAATTGGCAAATGGCAATGGGGAGGCACATCGCTCGAAGAACAGATAACCGTTGGGGGAGTAAAGTCTCGAGTGGCGACCACGAACGGAAGACGAAGCGTTAGCAGCCCTCCCACAGGTGGACTGACGACATCGTGAGAGTTGCGGAAACCGGTGCATGCAAGTGGCGTTGTCGTTCATTGTGGCGTTCTAAGGGGGGGTCTTTGTCCAGCAGTGGACGTCTTCCGGCGGATGATGAATGATGATGATGGATGATGATGACACGCCTTTACGTGATAGAGTGGTCTTTGGATGAGGATCCGTAGTGAACCTTCACGATGCTTTCTTGGAAAAATAGTGTAATAGTTTTCCATGTCTTCCTCACCGCAGAGCTGGAGTCCGGAGTTCATACTCGACAATAGAGAGCAATGCTTCTCATTACGAAATAGGTCCTTAGTCGTCTCTTACAGTCAAGGGAAGAGATGAATCTGTCTGAAGTATTCTAAAACCGGGATGCCAGACTACCGTGATAGAAAACAATTAATTATTAAATTATCGACACAGACTTAATTACTCAAATGTACATACAAATACTGACAATCTAAAGGTTATTTTATTCACCAGGTGGCCGGAGTTGTGGGAAGAGCCGACGTGCTAGCCTGTATATTCTTCCTTTCTTCGTTACTAGTTTATCATAGGTAAGTTCTTCATATGTTTAATATTAAGAGACTTTGCACACCGCGTTTTTAAAACCGCTTCGTCGACGCGCCTTTTAAAATTGCGCGTTGGCAGCGCGTTTTTTAACCCCGACGCAAAAAGAGGGGTGTTATAAGTTTGACCGCTATGTGTGTCTGTCTGTGGCACCGTAGCTCTTAAACGGGTGAACCGATTTGAATGCGAGTTTTTTGTTTAAAAGCAGAGTTTCTAGCGATGGTTCCTAGGCATATTTTTATCAAAATCAGTTCAGCCGTTTTTGAGATTTTGAACTTATAAGGTTATTCTTTTCATAAGGCAGCCATACAACCTATTTGCGTGTCGCGTTTGTATCGACACAAACATATTATGTCGTAGCGCGTTTTAAACGTTGTGTGCAAATGCCCTTATGTCTCTAGACTTACTGCTTGAGTTATCCGGAATTAACTGGTAAGAATATTGAAATTTAAGAGCCTATGTGCCATTCCCACTGTCCAGCTATCTACATACTAAATGTGATACCGTCCAGCTGTTTTGGCGTGGAAGGACAGAGGTTTTTCCGAACCGGTGGTAGATTTTTTGACATTCATAAGTGCTTGTTATAACGTTTGAATGAATAAAGATATTTTCACTTTGACTTTGACTTTTGACTTTGAAGAGATACATCAATTGGTGTCAAGTGCACCTTGATATATATTTACTATTTATTATTATTACATAAACCAAATTTAGTATTAATAGTATAATAGGAGTCATATTTAAACCCAAAAATAGAAAGCTTACTCGTGATTCGACTCCAAAATTTCCCAGATGTTATCCTTAACAACATAATCGAAGGTTAATTGAATCTAAATTTCTGAATCTGGAGCTGCCGCCACGTCCCGGTAAAAAGTGAAACGAGAAAAATAATAACTTTAATACTTATTAAGGCATTAGGTAATTAATCTCCGGCTGTGCTAAATTCGGAAACTTTGATGCTTAGTCGACCTTTGTTCGGGTTTCCCAGACGTTTCTAGTCTCTGGCTTCGATTCAGATGTTTTTGTACCTTGATACGAGTAAACAGCTAGTTACAAAGACGAAACCTACGCCAAATTGTTCATTTATTCGCGGCTTACTGCAATGTCACTGTCACTGTGTAAATAGGTCATTAACCAACAAAAAACAAACAAAAGAAAAAGCAATTAACTAGCTTGACCATTTGTTACAGACCTACAAGTAATAAGAAATGCGTGTGGCTAAGCATACTACTTGGTGCTCTTAGTATGCTGGCTAGGAGACAGGTGTCACGATACTACTGTTGAATTTAGCCTTCGACTTCTATAGGTGTTGGCCGTTCGTAAAAGGTAAATGTTTTATTCTGTTAACACTAGAACACACGCTGATGTTCTAAAATCTATAAAGTCGCTATCTAAACATTTGTTAAAAAATATTTCTAAAGCCAAAACAGTAAAATTCAAAAAGTTGGACCACGTTAACCTAAGTCAGCTATAGTTGGGGTGGATAGGTTTTAACTAAATGTAACAAACTTCAGCTGCCAGATTTGGTACATTCAAGGGTTTTTAACATTTTCAATATTTGAAACACCAATTGACGTTGTCTAGTGTACATTTAGTTAAATGGGCGAATCAACTATTTTACCGACACTTTCAGAAAAAAAATATCGAAATTTTGTTTTTAAAATATATGCTAATATTGTCTGTCTGGTGATGTTAAACTATACACAACATATTCTAGTTTTATATACTAGAACGGGCGCGACCTCCATATATATTTTTATCAAATTTATGGAAAAACCAAAACTAACCTGGAAAAAGTGTATATTGCGTTACTTGAATGAAGCTTTTCAAATGAGAGAAATAAAACAACCTTTTTATTTATTTTTATTTTTATTTAAAATACCCATGCATAATCAAATATTTTGGCATAATCAGTCTTTATGTAATGTTCACATTTTAGGAATAATATTTATTAATTTGTCTGTTGTGTTACCCATGTGACATTATAATATGAGATTTTTCTTTTATAAATCAACTTCACACGTATTATGTAAAAATCTTTCTAGAATCGTATTACAGATCTTAAAACAATTTGAATTAGTAAAAAAAAATCAAATATATGTTAATAATTACCAGCGTAATTGTCAATATTTTACTTCGGAAAATTGGGACCTAAGGTAACTCCTGAGACAAAATTTGGTAACACCTGAGACATTAATCTTAAACACAGAATATCTTTCTTACAAAATTTAACAACAATTATTCTTTTTGCAATAAAATTAACACAATGGCAATAAGTAACAAAAATTAAATCTAAAAAAAGTTTAACAATGAAGGAATTGTGATTATATGCAATCGTCTTAACTATTTTTCAAAAATGCTGATTGATTTTCTGAAGTGATGATAAATTCGCCGACCTTTTATCACTACAGCAGGTGCTGGCAATATTTCAATAACATCTTGGTAGTCCACGTAACTTATATCTTGCTCATCAAGACGGAATATCTTTGCATCTTTCTTCCCAATTACCCGTAGAAACATGACTTTCACTTCTCCATCTTCTTCAACAGGAGTCAGAGCTTTGCAAACATACGAATACTTCTTTTTTCTGGAATCATCCGTGTAAACATTCACATGTAGAAAATCACCAATCGCAATTCGGTCTGAGCTAGTGGAAGCTTGTGGATTATCGGTTTCATTAAGTAAAGTAGTCGAAGAAATCATCTCCCTAGTATTTTCTTTATTGCTCCTTACAGCAGGCATTTCTTCGCCGTCAGTATCCGAAGAACCGTAAATAGTTTTATAAACACTCGACCTTGGCATTGTATTCTGAACCTCTTTAAGTACGGCATGGGAACTAAGTGGCATATCGTCGTCTGAAGAGTCGTGTATTCTAGTTGGTTCCATGACGCTTGTGCTGTAAATTTGTGGATTAAGACAGTCACAGAAACCGTTTTTGCCTAATCCACAGAAACATGATAGGTTTCTATACTTCAAAGTATTACGATTTTCCGTAAATATTTGGTGAACTTTTAAAGTTCCAATCAGTCTTGGGATTGTTCTTGGTAATGAATCCTGAATGTCTTTAATACATTGTTCTTCTATTAAGAAGAGCTTTATTTTGCTGGTGTGTTTCAATTTCTCAAAAAACTGATCAGCATTTGAAATATCATGCCCTGTTGCTATTATTTTGTCAGCAGTACGCTTCAGGAATCCACCAATCCCATCTGCTGGGCCCTTCCCGTGCCCTGCTTCAAAGAATGACCAAGTTACTGCCGCAAAACCGAAATCGAAATATCTGGTGCACAGCAAATAAAAATTTTGCTTCTGGCGATACTGGGTGGACGGGCCATCAGAAAAGAAATGTATTGTATCAACCAATGTATATTCCTTTCTGATCCATTGCATAATAGGCTCCAAATGTGCCCAAATAGCGGCAGGCTGGTGACAGTTGGATGAAGAGATGGTGCAGAAAGAGTGAGCTGTATATTTGGTATCAGGATTGAAAATGTATACCATAACAGTATGTAAAGAGACTTGCTTCCTAGATCCGCCGAAATGGTGAGACTGGATTTCTTCATGATATTTGCAATTAAAGTTCTCACTGAAGTCAACAACTATAGCACATTCATTGGGTTGGAGTTTGCTCAAGCATTCTCGAAAGTTATGGAACTGGATTTTTATATTGTAAACGTGTTTCTTGAAGGAAATCATATCTTTTTCAAACGTTTGCAAAAATTGTACACTATCTTTTACTGTCTCTTCTTTCACATTTTTGAAACATTTTACTTTCTTACCTTCTTTTTCGTAACTTTCTTCTTTTCTAATCCATTCACTGGATTTTATTGTACCTGTAATTTTCTCTTGATTATACTCCAATTTTTTGAATTTGCAAAGTGAACAATCATTGTACATACAACTTTGAGAATGATCATTGCAAACTGTTGCTTTAACAATCTCACTTAAATTATCCGTCTTTATAATTCCTTGTCTCTTTAGTGCTTGGGCCTTGTAATAAATGTTTGCATGAATTTTGCACAGACAGGTTTCGCGGGCGTCAATCGATTGTCTGACTACAAAAAATGGGCGATTTTTCGTAAAATAAAAGTACGAACAATTAATCGTTGAATTTTCACTTTTGAAACTTTTGTACAAATTTTTTATTGTATCTAACAAATACCTTTTTTGTATCTTTTTACCACTTCGCGTAATTGTTTCTTTTTTTCCAGCCGTAGCTCTAGAAATATCGTCACGCAGGAAGTATCTCTGTATTTTCTTTTTTAGTACCGTAATATCATTGCTGGACGTGTTTTTCTTTATTGTGTTCCTATTAATCCCAAATACTTCTTCAAGCAGCTGATGTTTGTTTCGAGATTTGTGTATTTGACTATTTTCAAGTACACTTTTCAATAATGTTTTCTGTTTGTGGCTTTTAAGTGATTGGTATTTATTTTTTATTGAATTTGCCAAAAGTTTATATTTACTATTGTCGTTATCATCTTCTTTATTTGGATTTTTGTTTCGAACTGATCGTTTCCTGTACTTTTCACATTTTTTCTTTAACAACTCCAAATCTTCTTTTAGTTTTTTATTTTGTCTGTATAGTTTGCTCCTATTTCTTTTTACTTTTTTACGACCTCGCTCCTTAGGTGGTGCTAACTGTGGTGATGGTGGTGGCGTTTGATTTATTTCGGCATTCAGTTCGAGTAATTCTGACACAGGTGTACTTGGTGGTGTGGCAGCTAAGACTGTTTGTAAATTTTTCTGTTTTTTGCGATACTCCCGCTGCCTAAGTTTCCAAATTAAATTAGCGTGTTTTTTCTCTTTAGGGGTTAAATCTTTCACTAAGCGTTTCGTTTTATGGTACAGCTCGCGATGTTTTTTTTTAGCTTCTTCATGTTTTTCAGAATTTTGCTTTAATTTTTCCCTGTACCTTTTTTGTTTTTGAGCTGGCGTTAACGGCATTGTAGCTGATGAAATCTGTAATAAGTAATTTCACTGTAAATATCGACTATTGCCGTTATAATTATTTTTTCTAGGTATGCGCGTTAATTCAAATAATTTTACGTGATTGAAGAACTTTTTTTATCATTCTTAAAGAAAACTGCTTCAAGAACACCCATGTCGAAGTCGCCATGTTTTGACTGATTAAAACTTGTTGTAGGTGTAGCCTCCCAGTATATATTAATGAAAACGTCTTTGGAGTTACCACTAATGTCTTTGGAGTTACCAGTAATGTCTTTAGAGTTACCAGTATTGTCTTTGGAGTTACCACCATAGTAACTCAGTATACTGGTAACTCCGTAGACATTTGGCCGTATTTTAATTTTAAAATTTATTACACTTGAAATAGAGTGTCTTTGAAAACATAAATGCAAATTGTTCATTCACACTCACAAAAAGCAATTAAAAAATAAATAAATAACGTAATAATTACCTGATAATTCCGGTAACTCAGTAGACAGCGAATAAACACACGCGCACCCGTTCCGTGCTCGCCGCTGACTGGCGGCTTGTCGGCATTGTACAAAGGACTGCCGCCACGTCGCCAAGGACACAACGACTCTTTGAAACGCCGCGTAAGAAGTACTGCCCTCTAGAGAAATAATACTACATTTTTTCGCAGTAACTCAGTCGACAGCAGCAAACGAAATTTCTGCCGGACAAGAATTTACTTTTTTTTTCTAAAGACGAATAAGATATTTTTGTTGAATCTAATTTAGAAACGTGTTATATTTATATTATATTAGCTAATTGTTTTTTATTCTGCTACAGTTCCATAGAAAATTATTGTTTTTAACTGAATGAAATAGTACTCCTAGTAACTCCGGACAGCAGTATTTTGTATGGGGCAAATGAAACGTGTACTGAGTTACCATAGATTTCGATAAAATTAAACTCTTTTTGTACAATATCATTTGTCTATAGTAATGCCCACTTATCTCGTAATATTTAATTCATATTAGATTGATTATTATGTATCAAGTCGACAGTATTAAATTCCATACAAGGTTCGGACAGCAAAGTGTCGGTATAATAGTTGATTCACCCACATACCTATCCAAACCAAGTAGAAAACGACTACATCAAAAAATTTCATATCAACACATAATGAACGGGTAACCATTTGTAATTATTATACGGTCAATAAATTCGTCGACAAACTCTTTGAACTTCGATCATAGCCGTGTTAATAGTGCAATATTCATTAATCAATATATATTTTTAAAGTACTTATTAAAATTCATTAAAAGAGCTAATATTTATTGAGGTATTGACGTATAATTTAATATGCTTACTTTGTTTGATCCTCAAAAATATTTTTTAATTTATGGTGACTCCATGGTTTTAAAAACACGTCATGCTTTCCAATATCTCTAGAATATTGCTTCCATTAACTGTGTATAACATAATAATCTAAGCAACGTTAGCTGTCTTGTTATCAGCTACTTTGACGCCATTACAGTATTATTCATCATTCTTATCCTTACTGTCCTATTCCAAGTAAAATCCACGCAAACATAACCATCTCATAACCCATTAAGAACAACATACACTTAACTTAAGTACCTTGTCCCACCAAACAGACGTCGTCAAAACTTCGATGTCGTCACGAACTTTACTCTGCACTGACATGGCGCTCCATATTTTATTTATAGAATGGAAGTAAAACAAGACGGCATTTACCGCCAAGTGGGACCTTTTAAAGTCTCAATAAAAGTCCAGAGCAAGTCTCTGGCGAATTTGAAAATGCACAGTGAAATTTGAACGGTTTTGTAGACGTGCATTTGAGTTGCAGGAGCCCGTAACGTTTAGCAATTTATAAATGGCGTTCGTAACCGAGTTGAGACTTGCAAGAAAAATCGTGCAAGTTGCATTACATTGCGAGGCCGTATAGCCGACGAGTTTGTAATGGTCAATCGAGCGCCGCAATGTAATGCAACTTGCACGATTTTCTCGCAAGTCTAAACTCGGCTTTACAGTATCAATGGTTTAAAGACGACTTAAGTTAGGGTAAAAACTAATATATATATATCTTTTTCTAGATCACTGTGCTCTCTGAAAATTGAGAAGAAATGTACGGGCTCTCAATACGCTCGGTGAAGGTGGTGGTTTCTCTAACGCTGCTTATATGCCTGCGGCTCGCCCTGCTGCAAGGGACTCTTCCTATATTTTCATCGCAGGATAACCCTGCGGCGTTTCATGGTAGCTTTTTTGTGAGGTAAGATTGCATTCTTGCAAAAATGCTTTTTTTAATTAAAAAATATAATTACCAGAAGCGTGCTTCTAGGCAAAATTTACGGAATGTGGGTTATTTTATATTAGTCCAAAGACAGAGTACGACCATTGCCCGCCTGTTTAGCCTCTCTCAATATTTGAATCAATTAAAAGTTGTTATCTTGTCGGTGTAACTGTTATTTATCTATTTCTTTTTGCAGCCTTTGTCTTTTTTAATATAATCCATTACCATAGTCGTAGTAGTCCTTCTTAATTTTATTTCAATAATTTAATCTACATCTTCCTATCTTCCTCATATTCTCAAAATCAGTAACTTAAATTCGCATCATTCTACGCTTTATACGTCCCATTGTTGGGCACAAGCCTCCTCTTAGAATGAGAGGGCTTGCGCTGAAGCTCCCACGTGGGCCCAGTGTCTTATGCCCTCTCCGTCTATTCGAACATAAAAACAAAGACGGCATCACATTTATCTGTCACTTAAAATTAATCAATGGAGTGGTGAAAGCGGTTAATTGTATTAACTGATCCCCAACAGGTTGATGACTTCTGCTACCTAGCAGCGTTCAACTGGTGGCTGCTGCTGTGTCCGTGGTCCCTCAGCCACAACTGGCAGATGGGCTCCGTGCCCATCATCACAAGCGGCTGGGACCCTCGGAACTGCTCACTTGCGCTGCCTTTGGAGCCCTTTTGTTGCTGTGCTATAGGTGTATAGCTGATTTAGAGGTTAGGCCATAAACCGTGCATTGTATTGTAATAACTCTTATCTTTTGTATTTCATAACTTGGTTTAGTCAATTTTCAATAACCTCAATAAGTTTCTTCTTCTTCTAGTAAATCTAAACCATTAAATTTGCCTTTAGTACTTGAATGAGAACTAAAGTCACCGACATAGCTGGAAAAATATGCAAGTTGAAGTGGCAATGGGCGGGCCATATCACTCGAAGAACAGATAACCGTTGGGGAGAAAGTCCTCGAGTGGCGCCATGAACCGGAAAACGAAGCGTTGCAGGCCTCCCACCAGGTGGACTGACGACATCGTGAGAGTTGCGGAACCGGTGCATGGAAGTGGCGAGATGTCGTTATTGTGGCGTTCTAATGGGGAGGCCTTTGTTCAGCAATGAACGTATTCCGCTGATGATGATGATGTTGATGACTTGAGTATGTAGGTACATAGATTTAAGATTTTTTCACGGCACAATCTACCACCCGTTCGGTAAAATCTCTGTTGAGAAGAACCCGGTAAGAAACCAAACGAGATTTTTTTAAAGGTTCAGAGGCATACGCCAGCAGTGATCGGGCTGATGCTGCTAGTGATACCGTTCGTGCCTGCCAGCAACTTGCTGGTGACCGTTGGATTCGTCATCGCTGAGCGGGTGCTTTACATACCTAGGTCAGTAATGTTAGGCTTGCTAGACCGAACTTAGTTTTAACAACACTATCGCAAGGTGCACTAGTTGGCCTTGTGAATTCTACATGTATAGGACTTGGGTCTTTCATTTTAACCCCCGACGTAAATAGAGGGATGTTATAAGTTTAACCGCTATGTGTGTCTGTGTCTGTCTGTGTCATCGTAGCTCTTAAACGGGTGGACCGATTTGAATGCGGTTTTTTTATTTAAAATCAGGATTTCCACCAGTTTCTTAGACACGTTTCGTCAAAATCGGTTTTTGAGATATTGAACTTTTAAGTGACAAAGTCGGGGGTTTTTTAAGTTAATATATATAAGATAAATAATCTTAAAGGGGTTATATCAGCGGGGGAATATAAGGGCTCACGCTAGGAAATGAGTTTTGTTTCTAGTACAAGTTTGCTTTAATCAGGGTCGCCTTTATCAAACCGATGTGGAGGACTACATAATAATGTTATACGTAACTACGAGTCAGTGTTTAAAGAATGTCGTCCTATATGTGTTTTTCGAGCTCCAACACTGAGCTGGCTACTAAGCCAGAAGAGACCAACTAAGCCAGGAAAACACCTATTTTCTCAGGAAGATATGTCCAGCGGTGGACATCCTACTCTGATATGATGATGATGATGATTTCTTATTGCAGTGTGGGCAGCGTCATTATTAACTGCGTACGGAGTCCAGCTCATGTGCTACTAAGCCCCGGTACCAAGGTATTCCTCGTGGTGGGCCTCGCCGTGCTAGCTGCCAGCGGAGTTGCTAAGACTTACAGAAGAAACGCGGATTGGCGGGACAGAGCTACGTTGTTGAGGTGAGTTTCGTGGGTACAGGGTTATATACTGCCGCCAACACACAACAGCGGCAAATAGACAAGCTTTTACTTTAATGCTCCAAATGGAAGAAATTACAGTGTGGCTTTACTTTAAACTTTTGAGGTCCCGGGTTCGATTCCGGCCGGGGCAGGTTTGTATGAATAATATGAATGTTTGTTCTCTGGTCTTGGATGTTTAATATGTATTTAAAAGTATTATATTTATCTATATAAGTTAAGTATGTTTATCCGTTGCCTATAGTATCCATAGTACACGCTTTGCTTAGTTTGGTACTGGTCAATTTGAGTTGTCAAGTGCCCCCCGTGTTATTTATTTGTTTTTAATTTAACACAAAAAACACGTCTCTGACATTAAAATGGCAATTCTAGATGAAGAGCGCGAATGAAAGAGAATAAAATACTTTGTTTGGTGCTTCCAACAGCTTGCTCTTTAGGGCCAGAACCATAAAAATAATATATTATATTTATCTACACCTCTGAAAAAACTTTACTTAACTGACTAATGTGCAAATATTTCAGAAACAAATCTCTCAATTATTAGAGCAATCTCCATATCGCAATGCCCAGTAATGGCCGGCGCCTGAACCAGCTAATCTCGTTTTGACAGCTGTCATTTCGTGCTGCGGCCATCTGTTAACTGCTGATAAGTCTTACAGGATAGGCTTGTTGTATGTTTGGATATTTTTAAGCTTGCAGTGTTCATTTGGTTCTCGTAGGCTTTGTACTGTCAAAAATGTGTGACAAGGTCGTTAAGTGGCTACGTTGTCAATACCTACGAGAGATTTACATGTAAGTAGTAGTGAATAATGTTGTGCCATCGTATTTGCCGGTAAATTTCATATTTATCTTGTTTCCTCAGCTTCAGTAAACTTCAGTATGCTAGTTGAGAAAGTAAGATAATTACAAACTTTTCGGCCAAATACTCTGGAAAGCGTTCCTCAATATCTATAATAATATTCATAAAAGATTTTTTATTTACTAAGAGCGAGTTTAATATTCATTGTTGCGTTTGGGATTTGCAAATAAAATAGAAGCTTATAAAAATAAGTTACTTATTTTTAGTGATAAATAAAATAAACGTAAATATGTGCATCGAAACAACTCTGATACAATTAGGTATAATTATGATAAGTAAAATTTGATACAAATACTTTTATTCGATTGAATATATTCAAGTGATCACAGACTAATTTCATTTTTTCACGTTCCGAAACTATACTTACTTATATTTTGAGTAGGTACAGTCGAACCATACTTTAATGTCGTGGTGAGCAATGAAATTATTTTAATTCATGATATGTACCTCCGCAAAGTAACGCGTGATTCAATAAATTATTTAAGTATAATCTATTTTAAGTTGAAAATAACGCCAATCTGTCGTATCGTTATAAATTGCACAAAAATTGAAAACATTAACGTATTTACTGCTTCCACGTTGAACTTACGTTTTTTGGCAATAAAAATAATATTCTAATGCCGGCTATACACGTTCGTAAAGACGCTTCATGCAGTTTTACGAGAGAATTAAAGCCGTCCACAGACGTTCAATGAATTTAGTTTTAATGGTGCGGTTGTAAACGGTGTTCGCAAACAGATGGGATACACAATGATTCATATTTCGAATTAAAATACAATGTATTCGCAATG
>NC_133480.1:15369968-15442881 GCF_025370935.1 Choristoneura fumiferana
TTGTTTTGTGCTAGAAATACTTTATTCTCAAAATAACTACATTAAATTTATATGAAAGAGCGTGTACGTTCATCAGATGAACATAAGGCCTCTTTCCTCGGACAATTTTATTGATATTGCTGTACAAAGAGGAAACGAAGCCTGTACGAGTAATGCTGACAAATTGTGTTCTAACAGCGATCTGGCTGGAGCTTTTCAGGTCTTGGGTAAGGTTGGTTTTAGTGTTTTTTTAATTATTATTTCTTCCTAAAACGTCTTTTAAGCGGTTCCGTACCCAAAAAGGGTAAAAAAACGAAAACCCTATTACTAAAGACTTCGCTGTCCGTCCGTCTGTCCGTCCGTCCGTCTGTCACCAGGCTGTATCTCATGAACCGTGATAGTTGAATTTTCACAGATTATGTATAATTGTTCCCAATCCGCACTGGGCCCGCGTGGAACTACGGCCAAGCCCTCTCATTCTGAGAGCAGGCTGTGCCCAGCAGTGGGACGTATATAGGTTGGATTATTATTATTATGTATTAATTGTGACCGCTTTAACAACAAATACAAAAAACAGAATAAAATAAATATTTAATGGTGCTTCCATACAGCAAACGGTGATTTTTTGCGGTTTTTTGCTAATGTCTAATGAATGTTGTATAGATAGATGGTACGGAACCCTTCGTGCACGGGTCCAAATCGCACTTGACCGGTTTTCCTGTGTATCGAATATGTGTAATTAAATCTCTCTCTCTCTCTCGCTTTCTCTATCTTCTTTCCCTTAAATATTTTTTATTATTTATACAACTTGTGTACTTAAATAAAATTTCATTGATTTTTTTTTTCAATTCACACCGCATTGCTGAAGTCCGGAGTTCTTAGTTGACATAGAGTCTGAAAGAAAGAATGATAGAAGAGAGAAAGAAAAGAAAATAATTTATTTATTACAGCAGTGACACATGTGTACAAGGATACCGGGTATAGTATAAAGACAAAATCTTGCACCCGATTGCTATTTGCAACTGACGCTTGACTCCGGTTAGCAACAAAAGCCTTTGAAGTGCTGAAACGGTACTTCTTTCAAACGTGGATGTGAGATTCTTTAGTATTATGAATAAGAAAGAATGTATCTACGATTTTTCTCCACAGATTTTTTTTAACAGTGACAGAGAAACTATTATTATCCTATTGTTATTTGCAAGGGATAAAATTGAGAATTCGGTTGACAACTATCTTTAGACTCGGGCATAATTAAACATTGAATTATGGAAAGGCATTAGAAGCCGAGTGGTTTGGCCACTTGCCTCTCAAGTGTAGAGATCATAGGCACCTGAAAAGAAATAAAAAGAAACACGTTTTCAACTAAAAAATAACCTAACCATAAAAGTTTTTTGCTGACTGTATTTTGATGATTGTACTTGCATTGTCACCCAAACAAGTTTGGTCAAATTTAACTTGCAAGATATGATTACAGACAGATAGACAGACAGGCAGACATACAGACAACGGGTCAGGTAAACTAAATAAAAAGCTTGTCAAAAATTCATACGCAAATGAGTTTACGCTTCTTACCACGAGAAACTTTATTTACTAATAGCTTTTTCCATTTCTTAGTGCAATTCACGCCCTCAATTCTATATTGACAACGTTCACTTTATGAGCCATTTTTATTGTGTTTATGCGTTTGTCGTATTCTTCTCGTCCCCTAGAAATGGGGTAAGACATTCAAATGTGCCGATTTATATTTTTTGAATCGAAGGAATTTAATGGGGTTCAGGAATTGAAATGTTTCCGTTGACGTAGTATACTTTGTGGTTTAAATGCGGCATGATGTGTGTTCTCTTTTATGCTGTTTAAGTTTAAATGAATTTTTAACAAAAGAAGTTAGTTTTAGGTAGTGCACGCAGAGATTAAAGTGGATGAATATACACCACAACAGCTATTCAATTTCATCATTCAATTCTGCTGAAAGCTGAGCGATAGCTCGAGATGATTCCGCCAACGTCGATGTTGGAAAAGACACTCGCATCACAATATCGGTTTAGCCGTTGTTTGGTAAATTTTCAGCAGCGTGCGGTACTCTGATGAGAATCTAGAATAAGACAACAAACAAACATTAATCTTGTTAAACTACCTACAAAACTAGTTTTTAGGGTTCCGTAGCCAAAATGGCAAAAACGGAACGGAACGGATCATCATCAGCCCACAGCAGTCCACTGCTGGACATAGGCCTCTTCCATGGCGCGCCACAACACTGTCTTCATCCCAATAATTATAATTATATTCTTAATTACATATTAAAAAGATCAAGACCAGAGAAAAAAAAAAACGTATTTTTCATACAAATATCTGCCTCGACCGGGGATCGAACCCGAAAACCTTAAGCTTCATTGTCAGGTCCTCGAACCTTTTGGTCGGCTTTGGTCGTTGGTGATCGAAAAAATCGTATCTGTATTATGTATTTCATATAGTACGATACAACTTTTCTGAATATATTTCAGAATAAATTTCCCGGCGTTGCTGAAACTACAATTGGACCAATCAAAAGTAATCAGAGTACATGCACAAGTAAAAGAAACAGGTTAAAAATCGGTCACTCGGGAAAAAAATACTTTATTTTTCAAAGAAATACCGGCTTTCAAATATCTACAGGACTATTTTGCGTTACCAATAACAGATTGGCCCGTTTTTTTAACCTTGATAGATCACAAGCCGACCCCACGTTTGAAAAAGGTACAAACAACGAGAACAAGCAATGTTTGCACCTCAATTCACCCCTCACAGAAAGAGGGGGAGTGGCCGATCATTGTCATTAGTAATCATCAGATCAAAGGGATTTCATTCATGTTTGTCGGGTGAGACGGAGAAGGTCGAGAGTGAAATATAAAAATGTGACATTTTGAGTGAAAATACATTTATTTAGGAATGTAATGAACCGGAAAATGAAACGTTGGCAGGCCTTCCACTAGGTGGACGGACGAGATCGTGAGAGTTGCGGGCAACCAGTAGATGCAATTAGCCAGTTGTCGTTCATTGTAGTATTTTGTAGGGGAGCCTTTGGTCAGCAGTGGACGACTTCCGCCTGATGATGATGATAGGATGTAATTTTGGTATACTTACAGATAGTTTGTGTCCCGGAGAAGGACATATTTTTATCCCGGAAAATAGCTTAGTTCCCGCGGGATAGTGAAAACCGAATTCTACGCGGACGGAGTCGCAGGTAACGCCTAGTTACTCGTATCAATAAAATAAAATAAATAAATAAATATCATGGGACACTTGACACCAATTGCCCTAGTCCCAAACTAAGCAAAGCTTGTACTATGGACACTAACAACATACTACATAAATACATACTTATAAATACATATCCAAGACCCGAGATCAAACATTCGTATTATTCATACAAATATCTGCACCGGCCGGGATTCAAACCCGGGACCTCAAGCTTCGTAGTCAGGTTCTCTAACCACTTAGCCATCCGGTCGTTTAAAAATAAAATTATTGAGGGTAATTTTATTGATACGAGTAACTAGGTGGTAACCCAACCGTCTTCCGAATTATCCAGTCATCATCATCATCATCCCAGCCTATTTACGTCCCACTGCTGGGCACAGGCCCCCTCTCAGAATTGGGCCTTAGTTCCCACGCGGGCCCAGTGCGGATTGGGAACTTCACGATGTTGTCCTTCACCGAAAAGCTTGTGGTAAATTTCAAATGTAATTTCGCACATGAATTTCGAAAAACTCAGAGGTGCGGGCCGGGGTTTGAACCCACGAGCTTCTGCTTAAGAGGCGATAGGTCAAACTAGGCCACCACGGCTTTTTTATCCAAGAGTTATCCAGTATTTTGTAAAAAAAAAGTTATTTATTACAAAAAGTTTTCAGCATATCCAATCAACCTAATGCTTACACAGAGTATTTTAGAGATGCTGTGACCTAAACGCAAAGGTGTTCATGAAAATTCTCAGCTACATCCTCGCCCGCTCATGCATATGCAACAGCGATGCAAATGCATGCATGCATCCATCTTTGATCCGCTCTGAACCGCTTCAAACCGGTACGGCCTGTCGCATTGTCATGTTATTGTTTATTAATCATCGTTTTTTTTTAGAACGGGATTAGGGTTGAATTTGATTTTAATGGGCGAATTGGAAGGATACATTCAAAGAGTTGATAGCACTGATTGGTGGTCCTGTGTTCTATTTAAATTAGGTAAATCGAATAACGACAACTGTCTTAAAAAACTTCAAATAAAAACTAAACCGAAAAACTTGGCAGAAAGACAATTGATAAACAAAAATTATATTGAAATTTGTTGATTAAATCTAGCATGACAAAGTAAATTAGAGAAAGTAAACTATTATTAACTATAAACCTAATTAAAAATGTTAGTAAATTAGTAAGGCACCTACCTAGTAGGAATGTATGTAAATCAGAACATTCTATATTTTATCAAAGCGCAAATATTTCAAGCTAACTTAGATTGAAATTAAGTGTGAGTTCAGATTACTTAGTGTACATGCATATAACACACAGACATACAATACGACAGGAAAGTCTCACCCTCGATCCAAAGTGATAATATGCTCTTAACTACATATTTGAATGGTTGGTGTTATTCAAGATGTCACCATGATAGTAAAGCATTAACGCATAGTACATAAATAATACCTATAGCTGTCTAGAAAACAGACCGTTAAAATCAAAATAGTTTTCTGTTAAAAAAGTTTTTTTTTTTTTTTAGCATTGGCGTCCAACCTACATTATGTCAAAGTCAAAGTCAAAGTCAAAATATCTTTATTCAATTTAGGCTATAACAAGCGCTTATGAATGTCAAAAAAAATCTACCTCTGTTGAGAAGAATCCGGCAAGAAACTCAACGAGGTGTATTTTTTTTTAAACAGATTTACAATATTATTAAATGATATCTATACATCACAAGTATTTAACACAACTTTATTCTTAACACAGTAGGTTCGCTATTTGAAGGGATCGCTAATGCGGATCGAAATTATTTCCAAATATCCCTGTCCATGATATAATCATTAACTTTATAATACGCTTTAGATATTAATGTCTTCTTGACAATAGATCTGAATTTTGTATCTGTTTCATTTATAATATTTTTTGGAATTTTATTATAAAAACGTATGCAATTTCCCAGAAACGACTTTTTGGTTTTAGCCAGTCTGTAAGATGGAACTTTAAGCTTCCCTGTGTTTCTAGTAGCCTTTGGCTTATCGACGTTAGTGGGAAAATCACATATGTTCTTCCTTACATACATGATTATTTCAAAAACATAAAGCGACGGCAGGGTTAGGATACCTGTTTCCTTAAAAAAAGATCCTAAAGATTCACGCGTCTTCAAATTATAAATTGCTCTAATTGCTCTCTTTTGTAAGATAAAAATTGACTCAATGTCTGCAGCAGATCCCCATAAAATAAGGCCGTACGCAATAATGCTATTAAAATACACCAACCGTGCCGTCGCCACATCGGTTAGCTGCCGTATTTTCCAAACTGCAAAAGCAGCAGAGCTCAATCTATACCAAATATATATATGTATACCAAAATACAGCTCAATTCGACGGGAAGTGGATCAAAATTAACATACACAAAGACATAAAAAAAATTAAAGTTGTAGTTTTCGTCTCACTGCTGGGCAAAAGCCTTCCCTTCCTTCCGGCACTCGTCTAAAGATATATTGTTTAAAAAAATGCCTTCTGTGGCATAAAGCCATCCAAACTTCGTCGCCTCAAGCCGACATAATTTGATTAATTTTCGACTGAGACAAAATGTGCTCTAATTAAAACTAGTGTAAGTGGCTGCCGCGATAAGAACAGTTTGGTAGCGTTTGACGTGAGGCATCGGCTTCCCTTACACCATGCTACGTACGCTAAATAATGCTGGCACCTGAGTCTGTATTGTCTAACGCAGGGTTTCTCAAACTTATCGCTCCACGTACCCCTGTTAAGTTTCTAAACGATAGCGAACCCCCCCCCCCCCCCAAAAAGTAATAAAATTGACTGTTGGAGAAACTAAAAATAAAAAATACAAAAAGACTCCAAAAACCAATCTTAATCATCTTGCAAGTCTTGCAGCCTGGTGGTTTTAGGAGTCACGTAAACCTTGTCGCGAACCCCTACCGTCGAATAGCGAACCCCTAGGGTTCGCGTACCCACTTTGAGTAACCCTGGTCTAACGTTTCTGACACTTGGATCACAATCAAATGACAGTTTTTGTATGAAATCTGTCATTTCACCGTCTACCACCAGCCACCTAATTGCATTTATTTATTGTGCGGGCCATGTTGCCGGAAACTGTTTATTATTAATAAATTATTTTCTAACGCGCTGACGTTCGCGATTGCATTTACCATCTCTCACCTTTCACCTCCTCAATTTACTACGTAGCAGAAAGAGTAGTAATTGTGATTTAAAGTATTTTAGTTAGACAATGAAGCATAAGGGTTTTGCCACCAAAAACTAGTTTCAATTGGGTAGTTTCCTAGATACTTAAATATTAATTCATTTTGTCAGTCAGTTTGATTGACAAAAATATTGGACATGTATTTTTTCTTTTGTCAATCAAGTAAATAAGTTTTTGGTAAAAAATTCTTTTTTAATAAAATCTTTTTTGCTGACTGTACTTTTTGTTGAGTGTACTTCCATTGCCACCCAAACTACATTTGCATACCAAATTTCAAGGCGATGCTATGAACCGTTGAATTGTTCCGTCCTACGGAGACGATCCTGGCCGGACTACCAGGATGTCACTACCAGATTATTTTATTGTCACATGATTTACATAAGTATTCCAAATTTCAAGTCAATCTGACTACTGGAAGTTGGTCAGATTATACTTGCAAGATTTGAATACAGACAAACAGACAGACAGACAACGGGACAGATGAAACTAAATAAAAGCTTGTAAAAAGGCTTTAGGTGAAATGTTGCAAAGATGAAGTGCGTTAAAGTTCGGGAGTCACCTGTGTCGTTGCGATATTCTAACATTTTCACATCTCATGCTCGTAAAGTTCATGTTCATGCTGGATCTAGGCGACATAAAAAGACTTTTTATGCACTAGTGCATAAAGTAAAATCTTCGTCTAAGACCAAGGTAATCAGGTGTCAACAGCAACAAACAAAAAAGTTTCTACATATTTTTAAAAATAATTTCTAATTTATTTAAAACTAGAAATCAATCAAAATAAATCAATATAACTAAAAACTCGTGCCAGCGTGCTTTGCATTAGACTTAACTTATTTATTATTTTGCCATATTCGGCCTAAATTCAAAACACGCACCCTATTTCAGCGAACGTAGCGTGTACTACAAAATTTCGCCTCAAGCGCGTAGGTATCACAAAGTTGACTTTGACGAGAAATTAGAGAGTTCAGTTGACACATTCAATTTTGTCTAAAACGCAATAGTGTACGGATAATTTGGGAACTTCACTAACCGCTAATAGTGGTTTAATGTCTGGATGTGTATTGAATGACAAAGTTTGCTGGGTTAAGGTGTTAAGGTTTAAGTTGTGTTTGTTGCTCAGCGTATTATATCAAATGTATATTTTATTTAATAGTCTATTCTATTCTTTCTTCTGTTGTCTACTACGCTGAGCAAAGGCGTCCCACCTTGACCTCCATGTCTGCCGTTCTGGTGGTATGGTCAAGGACTTTAATTCATGAGCCATCATGGAATCGTTTTAAAGGTAAAGTCATTATGATTTTCCTTGTTTATTAATACTGGCGGCTAATGATCATGAGTTAAAGTCCTTATAGTTAGTACCTATAGTAGGAAATTTATTTTCGATATTGGTGACAATGGATGCTCATAAACAATTTTGGTAGATAAATCCGTGGTGGCCTAGTGGTTTGACCTATCGCCTCTCAAGCAGAGGGTCATGGGTTCGAACCTCGGCTCGCACCTCTGAGTTTTTCCAAATTCATGTGCGGAATTACATTTGAAATTTACCTCGAGCTTTGCGGTGAAGGAAAACATCGTGAGGAAACCTGCACAAACCTGCGAAGCGATTCAATGGTGCGTGCGAAGTTCCCAGTCCGCACTGGGCCCGCGTGGGAACTATGGCCCAAGCCCTCTTGATCTGAGAGGAGGCCTGTGCCCAGCAGTGGGACGTATATAGGCTGGGATGATGATGATGATTAACGCGTATTGCTTAGGTACCTTGAATTGTTTTCTCTATGCAAGTATCTCTGCTCTGCTTAGTATGTTGTGGTGTTCGATAAAGCCATTGCTTTGTATTGTAAAAGATTCTGACGTACCAGATATAGATTTTCCAGCATCAAAAAATCCTCAAGCATCCAATTTTATTAAAACCCTCCCCCCAGTGTGTCATATATCTGTAAACGAGCGTTATTGTAAACATATTTCAGCCGATACTGCGTGGCGCGTCGTTTGCCGAGGCATTCGTATTCATTTGCCATATATTTACATGGAGCGGATGTTCGAGGATTTTCGATATCTTTGGAAGCTTTTCCTTTTGAGGTTTTTGTGTTATCCTTCTGTGAATGGTTTTTTTTAGTAGTTTGTTATTGTGATTTATAAAGTTTGTTTCTGCGGTGCGTTAGTTCCAAACGGTGCCCTTGAAATGTCGACAAACTTTTAATCGAATATCAGTTAAAAGTCAACGTTTCCTATTTTGTCATTTCATCGAATGTTCATTACCTCGAATGATTAAAATGGGTAGGTATTTTTAAATCACGGATTTTTTATATCTGGACATACTATTTAATAGAAAGTTTATTTGGCAGAAATTCATTTCATTACTAATTATTTGAAACTTTTTTGAATGAATTTTTTTTTTGGGGTCGCAGTTCTAACATAGTCTAACCTACTTTTCTGGTAGCGATTTATTTTTGTTGGGGTTGTAGTTCTAACC
Organism: Choristoneura fumiferana; assembly: GCF_025370935.1. NCBI lineage: Eukaryota > Metazoa > Arthropoda > Insecta > Lepidoptera > Tortricidae > Choristoneura > Choristoneura fumiferana. Next base: position 15,378,852 of record NC_133480.1, read on the forward strand.
TAACCTAACCTGTTTTTCTGGTACCGGTTTATTTTTTAGGGTCACAGTTCTAACCTAACCTAACCTACTTTTCTACCAGCAATTTTTTTTTGTTGAGGTCGTGGTTAGCACGGAGAGCGGATGGCCGTTGGGGCCGAAAAGTTCTCAAGTGGAGGCCGCGGATCGGCAAGCGCAGCGTAGGACGTCCACCAACAAGATGGACGGATGACCTGGTTAAAGCCGCGGGTTCACGGTGGATGCAGATGATGATGATTGCCCGGATTGCTACCACCATCTTGCTCGCTAATCCTGCCGTGAAGCAGCAGTGCTTGCACTGTTGTGTTTCGGCGTGGAGAGTAAGACAGCTGGTGAAATTACTGGCACTTGAGGTATCCCATCTTAGGCCTCTAGGTTGGCAACGCATCTGAAATACCCCTGGTGTTGCAGATGTTTATGGACGGTGATGATCTCTTACCATCAGGAGACCCACTTGCTCGTTTGCCATCCAGTCGAATAAAAAACAAAAAAAAAGTGTTTCTAGTTCTTCGGTGAACTTCTGCAATCGAGTTTGCTTTTTAAATTTTTAAGCAAAAACGCTGAAAAAGATCTGTTTCATGTCCATTATTTCTTCTAGCAATAAGTAAGGAGTTTCTTCTAAGTAAGGAGCAGCATCTTTAATTCCTGTTCTTTAGTTGACGACCCAATTTTCCCAATAACCTAGTGGTGGAAAAGCCTGACCACAATGGTTGAGATTCTAGGACCAATCTCATTTCATTAAAAAACTGGCCTAGAGCGTGTCGGACATGCCCAAGATAGGGTTCCGTAGCCATTACGAAAAAAAAACAAGTAATATTTTTCTAAGGATTTCGTATTTTGTACGGAATCTTCAAAGTTTAGGTATATTTGCTTGTGATTGTTTTTTTTTTGGATTCTTTTTGTATTTTTTATTTCAACTCCAAATTTGTTACTTTTACGGGTATCCCGTGAAACCATATCGAAAATACAAACTGAGACATGGATGCACAGAAAAACCAGAAAAAGAGACCAGCACTGGGAACACAGATCTCTAGGGTGTCTAGATTCCTGTCCAGCACGAGGACCTGGGTTCGATTCCCAGTGCTGGTCTCTTTTTACGGTTTTTCTGAGCATCCATGTCTCAGTTTTTATTTTCGATATTTGCTTAGTTTGGGAGTAGGTCAATTGGTGTCAAGTGTCCCATGATATTTATTTATTTATTTTATACCTTAGTCTGCTATTTACTCTTAAACTACTAATAATTCTCATGCACTCTTAGCCGTTATAATTTTCCTTGTAAATTTGATATCCTGCCTACTATCCTGAATTTTTCCACCGAACAGTTTATATTTTAGAGGGAGGGGGCGCTCTAATTTGATGAAAATTTGCACTTTAAAGTTGAATATTTCGCAAACAGATCACGGTATCGAAAAATCGTCTGGGCAACCCCCCATTGCTTTTAAAAAACCTATCCAACGATACCCCACACTATAGGGTTAGTAGGATAAGCCGGAAAAAAAACTCCCCCACTTTACGTCTGTGGGAGGTAGCGTATTTTTTTTTTTAGTTTTTTATTTTACCACTGCCGGCGTGACTGATATATTCATTCCAAATTACAACTTTCTAGTGCTAACGGTCTCTGAGCTTAGCTGCGGACGGACAGACAGACAGACGGATAGACATGGCGAAACTATAAGGTTTCCTAGTTGACTACGGAACCCTAAAAAAGATTGAAAATCAACCGCAAGACTTTAATACTAAAGCATCACAACCATAACATGCATTCAATAAACAAACATCAATACATTCAACTATATCACGGTACACTCAGCATCAAGTGCAGTACTTAATAACAACTTAGCGCCCCCCCACCCCCCACTCGTCTGTCAAACGTACGACAAGCGCAGATTTCGCTTTGTACTTGTCAAAAATATAGCAAACAAAAGATACTGTATGCGAATAAATGAAGTGAGCTGATATATCTCGCTTAGTGGTGGGGTTGGGAAAAGTCGATAAAAGGGGAAAAGTCGATCAAAACAGTATCACATCATCATATTCATTATCATTATCAGACGTAGGACATCCACTGTTGTACAGTCAGCATCCAAAGTTTTACAGCCACGTACTAAACACCATGCAAGATTGTCAAGGTATCAATCAATGCGACAGAGTAAAAAAGTGATCCGCTACTTTTGATGCTGACTGTACATAGGCCTCCCCAATAGACCTCCAGTTGCTTCAGTAGGAAATGGCCTGCTTCCATCGTAAACTGGCTTTAACCAGATCATCCGTCCATCTCGTCAGCGGACGTTTTACGCTGTGCTTGCAGATTCGTGGTCTAATCTATATCTACAAATAAAACAGTATCATGACTGACTGACTGACAACGTACAGCCTAAATTACTAAAGCTGGAGAGAGGCCTTGATACGAGATAGAATCATCATCATCATCTTCATTATCTCAGCTACATACAACCCATTCACTTTCCAATAGCTGAAAAATTCCAGTAGGTAATAGGTCGCGACTGTTGAAGTTTAAGTTACCTAACAGAGTTCTATGTAGACTCTTATGTCTTGTGTTTTTCTTTTTGGTATCCTGCCGTGTCACCAAGTAACTTAGTTTTAGTCTTAGTTTTAGGTGGTACTTATGGAGCCAAAATAAACCTTTCTTTCTTTCTTTCTTTCTTTTTATTATTAAGTTTCTGTTTGGAATGAGCAATTTTATTTTCATTCGGTACTCATATTGTTACAATGAAAAAATATCCCTTTCATTTTTTTTTTCAATAATGTCATATTGAAATACTACATACTCTCAGTCAGTCTGACAGTTTTCTAGTCAAGTTTAGGCTTACAGCGAAGCCCAAATAAATAGACATACAAAATACATAAGCATGGAAAACATACCCCTCTTTCGGGTAGTCGGGCAAAATCACCAACTTATTTCTGTTTTATCAATACGATAAAAACATCGATATATCGATATCGATAAACGTGTCCCATCACTACTAAGCAATATGTGTAGGCAGACAATATAAGTGACGTATCGCACACCGACACCCAGTTCGGGGAAGTATGCAAAGAAGTTGCGCGCAAGTGACTGGATCGTCTTGATACTTGATTAACTTGTTATAAGTTGACAGATACCGTTTGGTTTATTTTGACAGTTGAGCTAATGTTTATGAAAATATATCTAAGTAAATTTAATAACAGACAGCAACATCAGGAATTTTAATTTCCAATTTTTTCACTGTCTTCTTTTACAAACTCTTTAATTGTATTAAAACGAGAACACAAAAAACACTGTTTTTTATTTTTATGGTATAGGGGGGCAAACGAGTAGACGAATCGGGAGTACCGCTGGCGATAGTTCATTCCAGAGTTTTGCTGTGCGAGGCAGGAAATTTCTGGAAAAACGCACAGTTGAGGACCGCCAACCATCTAAATGATGAGTATGATAGTGTTGTCGCGTAGGTCGGTGGCGAAAGGATGCGGCAGGGATCAATCCGAATAAGTCCTCGGAGCACTCCCTGTTGTACATGCGATAGAGGATGCACAGTGAAGCTACATCTCTACGAAGCGCCAAAGTCAAGTCGATCAGAAACTCGCTGGTACTGGGGAGCCACTGCCCACAGATGAGTGCAGTATTCCATATGTGGGCGAACCTGCGCCTTATAAAGCTGGAGGCGGTGGGCCGAAGTGAAATACTGTCTCGATCTGTTGAACACGACGAGCTTCTTTGAGGCTAATTTAGCCTTACCCTCTAAATGGCCGCGGAACAGGACTTCACTAGAGATGTCAATACCAAGGATTCCGATACTGGCTGTGGTAGCTAGAGAAGTGCTCTCGAAAAGAGGTGATGCGACAAACGCAGACTTTTTTGCGGTAAACGCGCAAACCTGTGTCTTTGTGGGGTTAAAACGGACTAAATTAAGTCGACCCCATTCTGAAACTTCTTTTATTAGGGGAGTCTCAATTTCAGACACAGGTTTGTTTCGGCACTCTATAACGTTAGTTTAAACTAGTCTAGATTAAACTGGACCTGGAAATTGATTTCAGTTTATCACATCTCGATGCATGCCTTAATATGAATTGATATCTGTACTGTACGTACGCTTACGGCGTTTGTTCACTGTTCACAAGCTAGATCGTTTGTTTATCTTCTAAAGCCCTCATGTAGCGTCGAAATCTGAAAGTCCTATTGCGTACAAGAATTGCTCGTTTAGAGTTATGATCTAAAATAATTTCTTTGCTTACCCGCTCATTAATTTGGTTCATTGATATGGGCTTCTGCAGAGTAACGCCTGAGTTTTTTGATCACGTGTTCATGATCATTGTGTATCATTGTATCGTAATAATACCGTAACTTTATCACGGTGATATTGATAGTATAATCCGGACTAATCAGGGAGTAAAGTTGTATACCTTGTGAGTTTTCGGATACTTTATAAAGAACAAATTAATACAAAGAATAATGGGTTAATATAGGTACTTTGTAGGTAGAACTAAATTGTTCATTGAATAAAGACTCTTGAGAATGTTATAATAATATCTGAAATAACAAAGCATGTGACCCACGTCTAGTTCTTTAAATAGTACATCTGTTGAAACAAGTTAAGACTCAGGAGGGATTGTATGAAAAAAACAAAACGACCAAGTACCAAAACCTCTCACACCGCCTCATATCGACAGTGGCTCCAACAATAATAGTTCCGTATCCCATTTGAATATTAGAACATCCGCGAGACACCCCCCTCCCCCCATTATTAGCGGGGAAAGAAGCTTGTTAGGTGACAGTTGATAGCGGAGCTGGATGGTAAGGGGTTTCTATAGGTAGTAAGGGTTTCAAAAGGGGTCTCTTGACTTCTGATTTTAGTTTTCGTGACGCATCTCAGATTATCTTTGATAGTCTCTATTGTATTTTTTTTGTTTAACTTGAAAAATTTACATAAGATAAGTAAAAAAGGTAAAGGAAGGCCCCTTTGTTTGTTTGTTTGTTTATACTCTTTTTGTGCAAAACGTTGCACAAGAACAAGTGTTAAGTAAGTGACTACATTTGCATGTAAGTACTTATTTAATATAGTGTCCGGAAATATGAGTTTACGATCCAAATTACAACGAGTTTTGGTCAAAATATTAATTTAATACGTCGTGTTTTTAATTTTTTTAATTTTAACAGATTTAACAGGTCAAAGGCGTTGTTTCACTGTGGATACAGGAAGCTTCTAACCGAAGCAACTGAAAGTCTACTATGTCCAATAGTAGACGTCCTGCCGCTGATATTATGATGATGATGATGGCTCAGTTCATTGATAATAAAAAGTACCTGGTAATTAAAATATTGGCTAAATAGAAAATATAAGTTTGAACGATATTATGTGTGTCTGTCTGTGGCATCATACATCCTAAATAGTTAGATGGACTCTGAAACGATTTGTTTTACTGGAAGCTAGTTTAATTGAGATGGTTCTTAACTAAATTTATCATTAAATAGGTTCGAAGATTGAACTTAAAACACTGAACTTTAAGGGGCTGTTTCACCATCCATTGATTAGTGTTAACTGATGGTTAAATGTGATGCCGTCTCCGTCTATTCGAACAAAACAAATAGAGACGGCGTCACATTTAACCGTCAGTTAACACTAATCAATGGATGGTGAAACAGCCCCTAAGAGTCACCAGTAGGTACGCTCGCCGCCGAAGTAGTTTCTTTCTAATTTACACACAATATACAACACACTGAAGCAAACACCGGTGCTCGTCGAATGAAAGTGTATTATTTGTCATTCTATTTTTATGGTAGTCAGGAAAAATCTCGCCCGCGCGATTCAGGATGTTATAGTTTTCCGTACAGCGACATCTATCGGCATATAAATTAAACATAGAAAACTGCTATACACGGAGGTTACAAATATCTAAGTTATTTCTAGGTTATTCTCTAATCAATCCACGTCCAAACAAGTCTGGAACCCTCTGCACTAAGATCGCTAAATTTATGGTTTGATTATAGAAAATGAACTTGTCCACGTCATGACTTGTGCGATAACGCTGAAGGAGTTATGTGCTGCACTGCGATATTACAATGCAGCGGAGTTTGCTTCTTTAGGGAAAGTAAATCTTTCCAATATTATAAATGTGAATAGGAAACAAGAAGTGCCCGTACAGCCTGGCGATAAAGATTGGACATCGGTCTTTGGAAAAAGACAATTGACTGTTCACGACGATTTGCGAACACTGGCGACCGTGCATCAATCATCGTAGGTATTTATTAAGTGACGTTTTATCCATCCATATCCATACTAATATTATAAATGCGAAAGTGTGTGTGTTTGTATGTTTGTGTGTTTGTCTGTATGTTTGTCCGTCTTTCACGTCAAAACGGAGCGACGGAAGACGAAGAAACGGAACGAACAGTGAAGAAGAAAAAGAAGAAACAAAATTTATTCACTATTCGCAAAAACTTACAGGCTGAAATGAAAAAAAAAAAGACCGACGCTGGTCTTCCGCTGTGACCGCTTGGCGATTTCACGGAAAACCAATGAAAATGGATGATCAAAAGGTTTAAACGATTTCAAATGCATCTCCTAAAGGGGTAAGATCAAATGTACCAGTAATGCACCAGCTATCTTACTCTGTTATATTACAATCTAGATCCCACTGCACGACATAGGCCTTCACCCAGAATGAGAAGGCTTAAGCCGTAGCTCCCACGCGGCTTCAGCGCGAATTGGGAACTTCGCACACAACATTGAATAACTTCGCCTGTTCGAGATACCTTCTAAGATACCTTCACCGTAAAACTCATGGTAAATTTCAAATGTTATTTTGAGCATAAATTTCAAAAACTTAGATGATCCTTTGAGAGACTATAGAAAAGACAGAAATAAAATACATTTATTTAACGCCAAAAAAAAAACATAGAACAAATACAAGACATACATGACGCTAAACATATCCCACTCAGCATAATGCCACGGCAAGCCGTGGCGCTGATTTTCAGTGAGGACCTTATCTAAAAACTAACTTACAAATAAATAAATAAATACTTATAATTAAATTGTATGGCAACACCGGCTTAAACAGTTCAATCGTGTGCCTATAGGTAGGACGTATAGGTACTGGTCAAACCACTAGATCACGACGGCTATGTTTTACTCTAATGCTATCATATCACTGTATGTCTGCGCTTGCGCATAACTCATTGAATCTAATGCATAAATCAAACGATATAATGAGAGCACTGAATGCTGCATTAGGAATAGATAAGGATGAACTTTGGTTGAGTTCGAAAAGGGTTAGTGTAATGTAGTGGTGATAGTTGGGTTTGTGAGCTTTGTGTGTGTTCTTACAGTGTGAAGGTGGAGGAGCTGCATGAACACACATTTGTTGGATAAACGTACGTAGCTATAGTAAGTTCACGGGTGAACAAAGTAATTGGTTATAGTTGGTTGATATGGACCTCTGCAAAGTAACGTCTGAATCAATATAATTATCTCATCCTACTAGGATTAGGATATATAAGTATAAGATTAGTAGGATTACTTATCTAATATATACAATTCTCGGGTTACAATATTTGTGACCAAACTCCTCCGAAACGGCTTGACCGATTTTTATGATTTTTTTTGTGTATATTCGGTAGGTCTGAGAATAGGACGTAAACTATTTTTAATACTTCTACGCGGTTGGAGTCGCGGGCAACAGCTAGTATTATATACGGGAAATTATAAAAGCAAAAGTATAAAGTCTGTTTATTTGTTTGTTTGTTACCTCATCACGTCTAAACCGCTGAACCGATGTAGGTAGATGAAATTCGGTACACAGATAGTTTGAGTACCGGGAAAGGACATATAGGATAGTTTAAATCCCGGAAAATTGCATAGTTTCCGCGGAATAGCGATAAACGTATACTGCGCGTACAGATTCGCGGACAAAAGCTAAATAGTTAAAAAGAAAATAAAAATACCATTTTACTCAATCGACTGCTTTATTTATTATCCGTGCAAAATTATTTCTACCTATAATACAATTAAAAACCCCCTAACAATATTTGTTGTGTCTATATTAGTGTTACGTATGATTCGCTAACTGTATTTCTGTGGACATCTTTATTGGCTTTCTGCTTAATACCCAAGTCCTATTATAAATTACTGTATTGCTGTTGATGCCCTAAATAAATAAAATAAAATAAAGAGACACTAAGAAAATCCACGGACAAGTGGAAACAGACAAACCTACATTTCTATCATCATCATCAGCCGGAAGACGTCCCTGAACGAAGGCCTCCCCCTTAGAACGCCACAATGAACGACAACTCGCCACTTGCATCGACCGATTGCCCGCAATTCTCACGATGTCGTCAGTCCTAGTGGGAGGCCTGCCAACGTTTCGTCTTCCGAGCCATCCGCATTTCTATCACCCATCAATAACTTGTCATCAATCACGACCGCATCCTAAACGCATTAGTTAGTCTGTAATTAATGACTAGTAGCATCCTGTACATAATCAATAAGCTATCACTGTTACTGACTCATGATTCATAGTCCACCATGCGTCTAATGATTTTCCAATTCCGTTAATGAATGAGAAAACGAACCGTATCGGATGAAAGTAAAAATTGTCCATAGGTATTAGACATGCATATTTACAATATCCTCAACAAATTGGGATTGTCCAAAAAATACCAGTGCTTTTTATTATTTTTTGTACAGAAAAATCAATAATAATAATAATAAGAATGAAAAAATAATAATAATAATAACAAAAAACAAAATATGCAGACCTCTCACCATCAGGAGACCCACTTGCTCGTTTGCCATCCAGTTGAATAAAAAAAAAAAAAAAAAAACTAAAAGACGAAATTGCTAGATTATGGAGACAGGAGAAAGTGTACGTAGTTAAAATAGTCCTATCTACAACAGGCGTCATCCCAAACCACCCACACCATAGCTTAAAATTATTAGGCATAAAATCACACGTTCACACAATTTTACAAAAAGCCGCAATACTTAATACATGCAGAATAGTGAGAAAGTTCATGCAACTAGACCCTGAAAATAGCCCTCCACAATCTTCTTAAAAAATATTTATTCTACAACTCTTGCTACATTTACTTGGTGGATAACCCGTAAATGTAGGTAGTACCAGCCTAGACCTGAGAAAACCCAATCCTTCGAAAATAATAATAATAAATATCATGGGACACTTGACACCAATTAACATAGTCCCAAACTAAGCAAAGCTTGTACTATGGGTACTAGGCAACGGATAAGCATACTTATATAGTTAAAAACGTACTTAAATACATATTAAAGATCCAAAACCCCAGAACAAACATTCGTATTATTCATACAAATATCTGCTCCGGCCGGGAATCGAACCCGGGACCTCAAGCTTCGTAGTCAGGTCCTCTAACCACTTGGCCATCCGGTCGTCAAATTAGAAATTCCTTCGATATTTTTTACACTTAATTAAATGTTTTTCTTTAAATTCATTATTGAAACTATTCTAAGGGTATCTTATTCTATGGTGATAGGAATTCTTCACAGTTTCTACTATATACGTGATTTGATTGTAGATATTTATACAAAAAATAGACGACAGAAGCGGTTACCAATCCTTAGCCTGCCTTATTTTTTAAAAGATGAAGCGAAGCGCTAGCGTATTTATGCCTACACTGCAGAACTCCTCACCATTTTCATAAGCCATCTTGATGTCATAAACGAGGAAATAAAACGCTTCATTCCTGTCCACATCCGAAACCAATATGAGCCCATAAACAAATTATTCGCGAAATATCCTAAATTCGAATGAGCCCATAAAAATATGCCGGAATAGAGAAAAAATGGCGACCGTCATAAAGATGCGATAAACTGGAGAAAAAATGGCGCTCGTGAATTCATCGGTATGACATTTGGGGTAAGGGAGTGGTCACGCGTATGTTGGAAAATTATACCAGACAAATTTGGTGGCAATAAGTTTATTGGGATTTTTATAGGCAAAACGCTTTGGTTAAGTTCCTAGAGGGATCTTACGTGTTTTATACAAATAACAGTTTTTAACGAACAGTAGTGCATTTAGGTACAATGACTTTAGGTACTATATAAAGGATCTGTGGTTACTTCAAGATGAGTAACTTTTTTCCATAGTGTCCAAATATTTAGTATTTTATGCAACAGTTTTATAAGGGGGTCTAATAATTCGAGGGGCGTGGGGTACGATGTGAGTGTAGCGAATGACGCAACGAGCTTTCTTGACTAACTTTTACGACGTAGAAAATTCATTCTCTACGACTAGCTCATTAAATAAAATACAAAGTTATAGAAAAAAGTAAACTTTTACATAAACTAGTAAAAAGTATGGAAAACGTAAAAAGAAGGTAAACAACAATAGAAACGAGTGGAAACCACGTTAGTACGGAATTCTGCACTTCACGTGACCCGACTCGCTCTTAGCCGGTTTTTATTAGAGCTTTATCCTGGAACTTTTCTCAAATACGATATGCCTAATAAGCCCCAGATTCCAAATCAAGAGATTATCAAATCTTGTCACTCTCTCGTCATCGCTAAGCTGTATCTCATTTCATTACCAATTCTGTAATTAGTATCGAATAGTGCATTCACTTTGTGCTTGATTGCTGTTTGATTGATTAATTAAACAAATGGAGGATTTGACAGTTACCAGCTCTAACATTTGGAGTATAGAGGGATGGAAAACAATCTATACACAGAGATTGTTTATGCTAGTGCCCATCGACGAGTGTTAAATATTTAGTTAGCGCTACAGGCAAGCGAGTACTTCTTTTGTTTTTTTTTTAATTTTCTTTTTTAAAATAAAAGCTTTTGACACAAAATATATAGCAGTTAATTTCGTTAAAAAAATTAAAATTAGATGACATCGTCTATCTTTTAATATATTAAATTCTTGATCAAAAATGTTTGTGATCAAACTCCTCCGAAACGGCTTGATCGATTTTTATAATTTTTTTGTGGATATTCGGTAGGTCTGAGAACGGACGGAGTCGCGGGCAACAACTACCTAGTAAGTACAATATAAAAATCTTACGGCAGTTTATACAGACCCGTATTATTGTTTATTGATTAATTTAAATTGTTAAATAAACAAACTGCATTAATTTACAAACCGATAAAAAGCAGCCATTCAAAACCAGTAATATGTTTTGCATTGTTTTTCTTTGTCTCCAAAGCCAATGATTATTATTAACATGTCTTTCCACAACCCACCAACTAACGAACTCAACGCAAACTCAAATGTAAACGCGCAACTCAAATCCAAACCCATGTGTTAACGCAAACCCAAAACGCAAACGCACAAGTAAAATTCCTCAAAACTGATTGATTTATTCCACTACTGTCCCGTGCTTTGCACCGACGCGCCGCCATTTCCCTCTGTCGCTTCTAATTGCTCCCATAATTCACGTCTAATAATAATCTTGTGTTATTATCGGATTGTAGCAGGTGAGGATGCATTGTCTGGTTTGATTTTACGCTTGATGGATTGTGTGTGTGTGTCAGAGCGCGGTGATTTGTGTGCGATTGTTTTGTTTTGAATTGATGATGAGATTTTTGTGATGAACACAGTTTTTTTTTCTTAACATTTAACGTGAGTGACTAACCAGAATCAATATTGAGGAATTAACCATACTCATGTTTTTTTATTTATTTAATCTAGTAAAGTAAAAAAAAGTTGTACGTCAAATAATTATTATCAGAGCCAGCATCTGACAAAGCGATTTTGCATATACCACATTTTTAATATGTAAAAATTACATTAACTACACCATTGGTTCGTACATTTGGTCAAAAATAACAATTTAAATAGGTGTTTTGATTTTTTTTCTAACCATGCATCAATACAATGTAGTTTGGAATAGGTTTCGTTGTGCTTTAGGCATAGTTTTGAACACAATATAACCTACACGGTAAAGAAAAGCTATTTTTCACTTCTTGGTATTTTATAAATAGCTTATTAGGCAAAGCCCTCTCCATCTTCGATCCACTCTCGAGCGAATGATTTCTTGACAACCCTCGTGACAAGCATCTAGGTCATCCCCCGCCTCCATATCGGCCTCTATCACTATATTCATCATCATCATCATTCAGCCTATATACGTCCCACTGCTGGGCACAGGCCTCTTCTCAGAACAAGAGGGCTTGGGCCATAGTTCCCACGCGGGCCCAGTGCGGATTGGGAACTTCACACACACCATTGAATTGCTTCGCAGGTTTGTGCAGGTCACTATATTATGTAACTATAATTATATTTTTGAAGTTACATTCAAAAATAACAAACTAGCATGCACGCACGAAAACCCCGTAAATCCGACAACGTCTGCCTCTCAGGCTGCTGACAAATGGCGTGTTTAGGCGGCCGACTTGCATGCCTCGCCGACCGCCCGATACGTTTTGTCGCCTCGTGCCGCGGCCGGACATACGGAGAGCTACGAATGATGCAATTACTACAATAAGCTCACTAAAATGTAAATTGAAAATACAAACTGAAATATAGATGCACAGAAAAACCAGAAAAATAAGACCATCACTGGGAATCGAACCCAGGTCCTCGGTAATCCGTACCGCGTGCTATACCGCTACACCACTGATGGTCAACGGTACCGACACGAATTTCCCCTATGCACCTCATATCTCAGCTTGTTTGTTTCTTATTTAGCCACTTAAGCAGTGACGCTAGCGACATCTATGCCGTAGCCCTCATCGAGAAACTTTTTTCGGCACTCCATTGGAACTAAACGCTCACCCGGACAAAGATATCGTTACTAAGCAATCAAATTAAGATTGGTTTTTTGGAATCTTTTTGTATTTTTGTGCATCTATATTTCAGTTTGTATTTTCAATTTAGGTTTTACGGGATGACCGTAAAAGTAAAAATTTGGAATTGAAATAAAAAATACAAAAAGATTCCAAAAAAACAATCTTAATTTTCACTAAAATGTAATTTTATGTATCAAAAAAACACAAATACCACGCTTTACTCTAGCCTAAACTAAAATAAAACTAAACTAGCTTTTGCCCGCGGCTACGTCCGCGATGATCTTCGCAGGTTAGCTGGCAAGAACTGGATGAGAGTGGCCGAGGATCGTGCTCAGTGGCGTGCAACTGGAGAGGCCTATGTCCAGCAGTGGACTAAGATAGGCCGATGATGATGATGATGATGATGATGACGTCCGCGTGGAATTCTGTTATCGCGCGCCGTTCCCTCGGGAACTGTGCTTTTCGAGATAAAAAGTAGTCTATGACACTCTCTGGCCCGTAAAGTATCTCTATGCCAAAAATCACGTCGATCCGTCGCTCCGTTTCGACGTGAAAGACGGACAAACATACAAACACACAAACATTGAAATACACACACTTTCGCATTTATAATATTAGTATGGATTATAAATGGTTAACGTACGAATGCTCGACATGTCTAATAGCTGCCACCTCTATTGCTAATGACATAAAGTTGAAGATGGCAACTATTATTGGGACTATTGGGCAACTATCTTTATGCTGGTCACAATTTCTAGTTTTTAAACGCATTAAACGGGGGTTTATGATAAATATGAAAATTATCTTTGGCTGACCTAGGTCATTTTATGAGTAGGTCATGTTCTAGGTTAGTCATTTTATGAGTAGGTCATGTTCTAGGTTAGTCATTTTATGAGTAGGTCATGTTCTAGGTTAGTCATTTTATGAGTAGGTCATGTTCTAGGTTAGTCATTTTATGAGTAGGTCATGTTCTAGGTTAGTGATTTTCTTGGTAGGTCATGTTCTAGGAAAGTCATTTTCGAAGTAGGTACCTAGAACATTCTAGGTAAGTCATTTTCTTGGTAGGTCATGTTCTAGAAAGGTCATTTTCTGAGTAGGTCATGATCTAGTTAAGTCATTTTCTGAGTAGGTCATGATCTAGTTAAGCCAAATACATTGTTAAACATCCAAGACAGAAAACTAAAATGCGTACTTTTTGCACATATCTGCTTCAACTGCTGATGCATCCAGGACCTTGAGCAACAAAATACTAGGCTAACGTATCGTCAGAACACATTCCCTCAACCAAAACATCAATGTTAATTTACCTAGACCCTACCACATAATTCCTCCACGCCGTCCTAACTCTACGTGCACTAACTGCGGCTTGCCCAAATTTAGATGTCACTACGCTTTTGCCTGGACGTACAATAGTTGTTTGCTGGACTGCGGTAGCACAAGATTGAAGATATGCCCCTGCTATACGACCTTAATGGACTCGGGTGTTAAATCTTTCGAATTGACGACGGCAATTTGAATTTATATTGCGTTGTTAAATTGAAGTGGGTTTTGGTTGGCTCCTGGACTATGCTGGATCTGGGAGTATGAGTCAAGTGACGTCACTAAGGTATGAATGAACTATTTAAACTAATAGTTCGCTCACCCGCGATCACCGTTCCGCGACCAACGTGACGCGGGTGAGAAAAGTAATGTTTTAACCGACTTCAAAAAAGGAGGAGGTTATCAATTCGGTTGTATTTTTTTTTATAGTTCATTGATATGAACCTAGTAACGCCTGATTCAATAAATGAGCAAGGTATGAGTCCGAAACATACTAACCAAGTGATAAAATCCTAAGTTTAGAAGATTTATATATTTTTTTAGTTGAAATAAAGCCAGCAAGCAAAACTAAACATCTTTATCGACATTGAGAACATAAAAAAGTTCAGAAATTTCATGTCTCTAATTTATTCCCAATCTGCTTCTTTTTAGGCAATATTACTCGTAATTGCGTAACACCATATCACAAAAAGAAAGAAAGAAAGAAAAGTTTATTTTGGCTCCAAAAAGTACCACCTAAAACTAAGACTAGAACTAGCACTAAAACTATGTTACTAGGTGACACGGCAGGATACCAAAAAGCTGACGCTGGTTTTCTGTGGAGCCCAAACGTTAAATAAACATGTATGCATGAGTCAGTTCCTTTGCCCCAGTCAGACGGAGAAAAAAAAAAAAAAAAAAAAAAAAATTAAAACCATAGACAAAGGGAGAAGTGACGTGGCTCAGTGTAAAAGATAATAATACTTATACTGCTGTCGTGGCAATAAATAGTAATTTTTAAACATTTTCTTTTGCGATGCGATGCCTCAGAGAAAAGGACCTATTGCTAATAATCATCCACACAATATATCCAACAAAAATACCTAAAAATCATGATCGCAAATCACGTATCGCATTCGAGACCGCAATCAAACACAAAACACACTGATTGATACCACGCCATTACAAAATAGGGGGTGCAATTACAAATTCTGATTCAGAATCCGTCATATCACGCGAGGCGTACTAATCGTGTGCGATCAACATGCCATACTTGTTATTCAATAACCGCCTTACCCTACGCATTAATTTATCACAGATTCAATGAAGGAGAAACTATATTTCATGCTGCAACCTGTGACATACAATTCGGAACCGAAAATCTTTGGCATTCTACTCCAAAAGCAACCCTAACCTAGGAGTTTCTTGGTGTCAATTTGATTGTAGAGGAAGCTAGAGATGTGCTGTTTTATGATGTTTTGTGTTGCACACTGACGTCACCTAGGGAGTCCGGCGTCGAATGCAAAATGGTTGAACCATGGATTTGGCATATGGTATAGGGTGGAAACTATTGCTGCTACACACGGACGATTGCGTTGTTGCAACAATTTTCTGTATTTGAATGCCAGATAAAATTGTTATTGACCAGTAAAACCACTATTTCTATAAATAAATAAATATCACGGGACAAAAACAGGAATTGACCTAGTCCCAAAGTAAGCTTAGCAAAGCTTGTGTTATGGGTACTTGCAACGGATAAATCAAATTATATAGATAGATACATACTTAAATACATATTAAACACCCAAGACCCGAGAACAAACATTCGTACTTTTCATACAAATATCTGCCCGGCGGGGAATCGAACCCGGGAATCAAGCTTCGTAGTCAGGTTCTCTAACCACTAGGCCATCTGGTCGTCAAAAACATATATCAATAACAATTTTATCTCTTTCAAAAACAGGAAATTGTTGCAGGCAATAGTTTCCTCACAGATTTTTTTTGAAGACAGATCTTGACACTAGCAGAGACACACGACTGATCACACAATCAATCTGAATAAAACGAGCATCCATTATGACGGTCGGGTAACGAACAAACGACACAAAATTGTAGAGAGAGAGAGAGGCTGAATATATGAAGAAAATAATGCGAAGAAAGGGATATCCACTCACAGACTTTTTTTAGCTCGACATGTTTCGTATTTCGTATATGAGTCGTGCGAGCAGAGCGGTGCGCGTAGTGTGCGTGGTTGACAGCCAGATCGCGTGCTGCTGAGAAGCAGAGGTGCCAAACAATCTGAACAAACTCCTAAGACTCGGTGACCGTAATCGAAATACACAAAAATTGTAGAGAGAGAGAGAGTTTCATGTTCAAAATATCAGAAGTGCCTAAACCAAGACAAGCAGATAGATTGTTTTTTTTTATTGTCTACTGCAGAATATACAATAATGTTGATCTACCTTTCTATCATCCAGGATTGTAAAAATAATATCATATTTATAATATTATCATAATCATTTAATACAGAAGAGGCGTATTATTAGTTCATTATTTTTTGTTGTTGAGCCCGCCTCTATTACAATTTTCTTCAAATGATGAGTAGTTATTCTTCAATTTTATGCACACCTATTCTTTCATAGATGCATACTACGTTTTCTAAGATTTTGAGAAAGTGCTTGTCTATGATGCATTTACAAACTATTTATGATGCGTGAACTCAATCATCAGAATAAGTTTTTTTATATATTAGAAAGAGTTATAACACCAATAGTAGTGCCATACTCTGATACTGTTTCGCTATACATACATAGTCTATTCCATTTATTTAAGCATGTAGATTTTATCCCCATGTGACTTTGTTGATAACATATTAGGGTTTTTTTAATTCACTTCTACCATTTGCAGTTTTTCCACAAGTTCATTACCATCGACAATATTAACAAATACTTTTTCTCGTAAATGTATGACAGTGTATCACACATCTTCCTGGATCCGGCGGGCACTATGTCATATTGTCATATTGGACTGGCTTTAATTGTCCGATCGTTACAATGCGTGTCTGTCCGGACCTGATGGCTATATTGGCTGTATCGGCTATATAGCCTATATTGGCTATATAGCCCATAGTGCTCCGATACAGGTGGGGTGTGGATTAGGGTGTTCACAGACAATGCCAGTGTAAATGTGAAGTAAATCAAGTAGTATTTTTATATGGAATTGAGTTTTAGTTTCTATTGGAGCATGATTGCAAATTGTTTGGATTAAACCAGCAGCGAATTAAGCGAAACATCTTTCCACGCACAACAAAAATATGGAACCAGCTTCCTAGGTTCCCGGAGCGGTACCTACTTTAGATCTTATAAATGAGCCTATCAGTACTCTTCAAAAGAGCCGGGCAACGCACCTGTTATAACTTATACCCCTAGTGTTGCGGGTGTCCTTGGGCCGCGGTGGTTGCTTCCCATCAAGTGACTCGTATGTTCGTTTTCCCCCTCATTTATAAAAAAAAACGTACATATTGTTTTATAATGTATGCCATTATTGCCATTATCTCTTTTACTGATGGTAAATTTTTCGGTAATAATGAATGTCTAATTATAATAGAAAATAAAATTTATGTTAAAAGTAAGAAAATTGTTTATATAATAAAAAAAAACTAAAACAAATTGGAATCAGAAATTTAAAATTCATTAAAGGGTAGGTAGAACGGATTGATCAATAAAAAAAATATGACCACGACGTTTTGTCATTTTGTACATTTATCAATCACTAGCTTTTGCCTGCTGCTTCGCCCGCGTGGAATTCGGTTATAGCGCGCGGTTCCCTCGGGAACTATGATTTTTCCTGGCTAAAAAGTAGCCCTTGTCACTCTCTGGCCCATAAACTATCTCTATGCCAAAAATCACGTCGATCCGTTGCTCCGTTTCGACGTGAAAGACGGACAAACACACACACTTTGGCATTTTTTATATTAGCACATTTATCAATCAATGGGACAGAGGTAGATACATAAATAATCTTCTATCCCCTTTCCATATTGCTTTCACTATCGACCTCTCAGACTCCATCAAACCCATTACTTTGCCGTCTGAATTTCAATTCCACCCTAAACATGACATAATTATGACACTACAAAGAATGGGGACGACATCAAACATTCAAATAATAAGACAAAAGCTGCGAATACAAAAGAGAGTATTAAAAAAAACTGCCATTCGCCAGTTGGATGTGTGCAGTTTTTTTAATTCAAAAATAAAAAAATAAAAATCGAACAGCAAACAAGCGATATTTTAAATAAGAGATAGAGATGTACATATATTAATTTTTATCCATACATGTCATATTCGAAGTACAGTAAATATCTAAAACAACATTTGAAAGTGATTTATTCATCTTTTGTCGGTCATCGTTCATCCACCATTACCTCTCATATTTCGTTTTCTAGAATTTTTTTACCGTACAACGGCAAAAACTACTAGACACTGGCAAAATTGTCCTCCAATGGACAGAGCCAATTTTTTTTTAAAGAAACAACAACAACAACATTTGAAAGTAAAAACAAAAACAAAAACTGTTATTGTTGACACACTCATTTATCACCACTTAAAAGAAAAATGTTAGTGAAGGGAAAATAAACACCTTTTTTAATGAACAATATATTACAACAATTACGTTTAAATCTGATGCTTTATTTATTTTCCCTACCAATCATTTTTTCCTACTACCGATAGGCAGTTCGTTGGATATCTGCCTAAAAAAAAGAATGCCGAAGGGTGCACTCAATACGGTAAGTACTACATCCATTAGTTATTATTGAAAATTTTAATATCAAGAATACGTTCTTATTGTTAGAACGATGCTTGAGATGGTGAAGATTTGAATGGGTTTCGACTGTTTTTCTATATAGGTACTCTTTGCGACTGTTTTATGAGAGGATTAAACTTGAAAACTAATAAAACAATATTTAACACTAAGGGGCTGTTTCACCATCCATTGATTAGTGTTAACTGACGGTTAAATGTGATGCCGTCTCCGTCTATTCGAACAAAACAAATAGAGACGGCATCACATCTAACCGTCAGTTAACACTAATCAATGGATGGTGAAACAGCCCCTAAATATTATCCGCAACTTTACCCGCGTTAGGATTAAATCAAGCAGTTGAACTAGATTCTGGGATTTCACAAAATTCCAGTGGGAATTGCGAAGAATAATGTCGTGGTCTCCTTTTGACGTTGCGATAATGACACTTGTACAAAATGTTAGGCTAATAGTACCTTATCATAGCGTGATCTCTGAAAAATGTCGAAAATAAAAATAGATTTCACTACAAAGATTCAGCTAATTACAATTTGCTGTTTACCAAATTCTAAAACACAAAAATTTCGCGATTATGTTCTTAGTAGGATAATAAAAACGATATTCCATAGATTCTATCTCTCCCAACTAAAAAAACTCTCACCCCTGAACCTTTATCCAGAAATACCTTTACGCCCAAAAAATCCTTTCGCGATATAACCTGTGTTTAGCCGCTGTCACGGCCTGTCAATCTCGCATGGTTTCGACCCCGCCTCGCACGGTTTTTGACAGGTGATGGTACCACGTACTCTCACTTGGAACTCACTTTAGTTTGGCACTAGTTTGAACAAAACTATAACCACATTTGAAATTAACCATAAGCTTTGCGGTGAGGGACAACATCGTGATATAACCTGGACATGCCTGCGAAGCAGTTCAACGGTATGTAGGAATTGCTAAATCTTCACTCGCTCTGTGAGATCCGTGTTTAATAGTAGGACGTTTATAGGCCAAGATAATTGAACAATATATATCTGGAGTTTTAGGTATATAACTAATGATTTTAAAAAGTTTCGTTGTGACATAAAAATACTCGTAGAATTGTATGATTGATTATTGATAAATTTTTTGTCGTGCAGTAAAAGTCCAAATTTTGAAACGTTCCACCCACCATCTAAGATCATGTGCAATTATCGAGTAGGTAAAAATGTATGTCGATTTCATTTTGTTCTCGAGGGTTTGATGTTTAACGTATTTAAGTTGACGTTTTTTATCCTACATCAAGTATGTTTATCCGTTGCCTTGTTTTGCTAAGTATGAGACGAGGTCCATTGGCGTCACTTGATCGACGATTCGGTTGCTAGATTTATACAAAGTTGATTTGTGAACTATATAAATATGATATACTTAAGCTCTTGTGAGACATGATTTATAAAATTACAGAATTCAATGCATCAATTTACATAGCTAATCTAGTTGGACCGTTTTTGACTCATACTCGTGAGTTGAATCGTTTAATAATATCGAAAGACAGCAAAAATCTTAGTCTAAAATAGTAATTTTAATATTTTTATGTAGTAATTTGAAAATTGATATTTTTTTTACCATTATAGACGTTTTAATGCGACAAAAACGTACACTGCATAGTATTGTGAGTTCTCGACTAGACATAATAGTGAAAGAACAAAAGTGACCAAGACGTGAGATACTATGGTAGCCTCTTTTTTTTGTTCATCAATTTTGATTCGATAAGTGGTATGTTTTTAATTACTGATATGATTTTGTTATTAATTTCAACCACACATTGTAAGAATGTCTTAAGTTTATAAAATGTATTTTTAATGTTGCAGGCGATATTTGAGACAAGTTCCCTTTTTTAAGGAATTTATAAATATTGATAAATATTCATCATCATCCTCCCTCTCAGTATGAGAGGGCTAGGGCTGTAGTTCCCTCGCGGGCCCAATACGGATTGGGAACTTCACACACATTACTGAATTACTTTACTGGTTTGTGCAGGTTTCTTCACCATATTTTCCTTCACCGTAAATCTCGTGGTTAATTTTGAATGTAATTTCTTACATGAATAAAAAAAAATCCTGTGGGTAAGGTTTGTACCGACGACCCACTGCTTGAGAGACCATAAGTAAAAACCACTAGGACACTTCAGCTTTTTAATCTTAATAAAAAAAATATTCACAAATGATAAACAGTTTTTTTTTTACTTTTAGCCACAGCCATCCAAAAAATAGACATTAATTTGACAGATTGCATTCTAACGTCACTCTTGACAGCAAGACAGGCGGACAGCCAAACCAATATTTATATAATTAGATATATGGAATCATCAATCAGAATTAAAATTGAACGCTTTGACCGGCCTCTAATTGTTGGTTAGCTTGATGATTGTCATTAATTTTATAATGCATCAATGCCGCGTGTAAATTGTTTTTGTTTTATATCTTTAAACTATAGTACATTACACACCTAGGGCGGTTATGCAATGCTCAATCATTTTAAGGATAAAAAAAACTAAATTTGAATCTGATTTGCTTTGGCTGTTCATTGTGTTTTTTAACCCCTGACGCAAAAAAAGGGGTGTTATAAGTTTGGCACCAAAGTCTGTCCGCCTCTGCATATATATGGCATCGTAGCTCTCAAATGAACGAATGAACCGATTTCAATGCAGTTTTTTCACGTGATAACGAGTTTCCTAGCGGTGGTTTACTAAAGCTATGTTTATGAGATAATGAACTTTGAAAAGCTGGTTAGGTTTTTTAATAGTAGCGTTTTGATACGGTTAGTTTGAAAAGCAAACTTTCAAAGCTACGTAGGTATGAGTTTGATTTTGCTATCGATGACTTTCCTTATCATCATTTTTATCACTGCTGTGTACAGGCCTCTCCTTAGAGTGTGAGGGTTAGGGCCCTTTGTTAAATGCAAACTATACAGACACACACACACACACACACACTGAACTACTTCGCAGGTGTGTGCATGATTAAATGGCTCTGTAAGCTTAAAAAACCTCAAAATCGCAAACAAAATGACATATACAAGATAACAGATTGTAATAATAATAATAATAATATAAGCTTTACAAAAGAAAAAGGTCTAATAGCGTCCTTAAAGATTTTAATTCTGAATATGGTATCGATTAAAAATCACAGCCGCGTAAACAACAAAAAATAATCAGATTATTGTAAACTGTCACCGTCGGCAAACACGACTCCATAAAAAACCCTTTACAAAGAGCCGTCTTTTAAAAAAAAACATCCCAAAATCTTCACTCCAATGTCGACTTTTGGTAAAAAAGTTACGGTGCAAAATACCAGGAGCTGCGCCCGTTCCAAAATCAAAGAACCGCATCGATACCGCTGGGTGCTTTTTCACGCTGCTTCGATATTCCCACAAAAAAGGTTAAAGATCGCGCGTGTAAAGAACCTTTTTTTTACTTTTTTAGGCAATATCTAGACATAGACAATTGAAGAGCGAAAGACAGCAATTGATATGGGTGTATCTCAGCGGGTTATTTTTTTATAAGCATCGAGGTTGAGTATGAAATGCGGTGATGTGTGAATGACAGTGTGATACATTTCGACGTGAGAATAATGTTGATATTCCATGTATTCATACTTCATCCCAGCCTATATATGTACGTCCCACTGCAGGGCACAGGCCTCCCCTCAGAATGAGAGGGCTTGGGCAGTGGTTTTGAAATTTACCAAGAGCTTTACGGTGAAGGAAAACATCGTGAGGAAACCTGCACAAACCTGCGAAACAATTCAATGGTGTGTGTGAAGTTCCCAATGTATTCATACTTGTCAAAAGAAAA
Source organism: Choristoneura fumiferana (assembly GCF_025370935.1). Lineage (NCBI taxonomy): Eukaryota > Metazoa > Arthropoda > Insecta > Lepidoptera > Tortricidae > Choristoneura > Choristoneura fumiferana. The sequence goes on from NC_133480.1 coordinate 15,401,568, forward strand.
TAACGGCTAATTCAGTTTTATCGGTAAAATGAAATCAAAAATATATTTAAGTACGTGTCTATATTTGAATAAAAAGTATTTGTACTTACAGTGCTATGCATTGAAAACATGTTTTATTAATGAAACCATTATTTGGGATGTACAAAATTTGTCATATTTGTATATGTATTCCAAATTTAAGCTCATTCGGATACCAGAAAGTGGTCAAAAATGCTTTGCAAATTTCAAAAATGCAAATTACACAATCGCGGAAACTCAACTACGTACCAGGGTGGAACCTTTTCATAACCAATTTCACCGATCTCAATTTCTTTGGCAGATGTATGGGATGTCAAGACGACATTAGTAGCAGAAAGGTACCCGGTACGTAGTTCAGTTTGACTGTACCAACGAAGAAGTAAAGTTTTTTTTATATAATGAAAGGGTCACTTGATGTGAAACAATCACTTCCGCCCATGGACACCTGCAGCACGAAAAGTATCACAGGTACCTTGCTGGCCTTTTGAGCGACTGATAGGCTGGTTAAAAAAAAGTTTTTTTTTTAATAACTCCTTATCCACACTAAGCCTTTCTTTGACGGGGGCTATCTCGCAAGGTGGTCACGACAAGACTTACAAACACTTCATATTATCTACACATGTGGGCTGAGATTAACCGATCGCTACTCACCTTTATAGCAGATCAAAAGAGAAAAAAAAACTAAAGTAAGTACTTACAGTCAAGTGCAAAAGTATTGATCTATTCGAACCACTCAAAAATATGTTACTACTGCCTCTGTTTCTGTTTTTGAACTGAAATTCCGTTATCTTAATCAATTTTTTTTTTTAATATCACGGGACAATTCACACCAATTGACCTAGTCCCAAAGTAAGCTTAGCAAAGCTTGTGTTATGGGTACTAAGCAACGGATAAATATAATTATAGATATAGATACATGCTTAAATACATATTAAACAACCAAGACCCGAGAACAAACATTCGTATTTTTCATACAAATATCTGCCCCGACACGGGAATCGAACCCGGGACCTCAAGCTTCGTAGTCAGGTTCTCTAACCACTAGGCCATCTGGTCGTCAAGATTCCCGTAGGAATAACCAAAAAATACATCGTGTTATTTATTGACGTTGCATTGTTTAAACAAAACCGTGCCGAATTTCATAAGTTTCATAACACTAAAGCTAGCGGCTAGAGATTGATTTTATCCCTATCCCGTGGGAATATCGGGATAAAAAGTAGCCTATGTTGTTATTCTAGATGTCCATCTTTTTTTTTTTATTTGACTGGATGGCAAACGAGCAAGTGGGTCTCCTGATGGTAAGAGATCACCACGCCCATAAACATCTGCAACACCAGGGGTATTGCAGACGCGTTGCCAACCTAGAGGTCTAAGATGGGATACCTCACGTGCCAGTAATTTCACCGGCTGTCTCACTCTCCACGCCGAAACACAACAGTGCAAGCACTACTGCTTCACGGCAGGATTAGCGAGCAAGATGGTGGTAGCAATCCGGGCGGACCTTGCACAAGGTCCTACCACCTGCGAAACCATCTATCTACTTGATCCTTTATCCAAATACGTTTAGCCGTTTTAGCGAGAAGTAACAAATATACAAGTACCCATAAACTCTGCCATTTATGATATTAGTAGGATTTATAATTTAACTAGCTTTTGCCCACGGCTTTGTCCGTGTGGAATTCGGTTGTCGCGCGCTATTCCCACGGGAACTGCAATTTTTTTCGGGATAAAAAGTAGTCTATGTCACTCTCTGGCCCATAAACATGCCAAAAATCACGGCGATTCGTCGCTCCGTTTCGACGTGAAAGACGGACAAACACACACACTTTGGCATTTTTAATATTAGTATGGATTGTAGTTGCTGTTCTCTGTAATTACTTACTGCTCTTGGGTATTAACTGCTAGAATGATATTTTAAACAAATTATGTAGCGTTCTATGTCTCACAAGAGTATGTAAATATCTCATCCAATGTATACATGTACTACTGATCAAAATAATTTAAAACATAATTTCCATACCGATGGAAGTATATAAAGTATATAAACAATCTACATATTGGTTCTAACTTATTCAAAGCCCACGGTGCGGGTTGGATCGCTTACGTGTTTTATTTGCTCGTACAGCTTCGGTAGGCATTTGCAAGTTGGAAGCGGCTAGCGGAAAACGTATAGAACTAAGATTGGTTTTTTTAGGAATCTTTTTTTGTTTTTTAATTCCAAATTTTTACTTTTACGGTCATCCCGTAAAACCTAAATTGAAAATACAAACTGAAATATAGATGCACAGAAAAAACAGAAAAATAAGACCATCACTGGGAATCGAACCCAGGTCCTGTCCAGGCTGACCATCAGTGGACCGAGGACCGAGGACCTGGGTTCGATTCCCAGTGATGGTCTTATTTTTCTGTTTTTCTGTGCATCTATATTTCAGTTTGTATTTTCAATTTACTTATAGAACTGCCAAAATGTATAAAATAATGCATTTATTTCAGGGTCAAACATTATCAGGCTTAAATAGTATTATAATGTTAGTAGAATACACTTATCTAGAAAGCTTAAAATATATGGTGTTTGTATAAATTGAAAAAAATAAAACAAAGAAACAATAGATCAGAATGCATTCACGTGAACTTACTGATAATTTGGTCTATTTTGTACGAAAGTTTAGACTAAATTAAAGGCAAATATAAAATTCTGCTGACAATAATATTGAGATAGAATAAAACTAGCCTCGCCTCGTGCGAGAACTTATTATCAGTCATTTAGGTAGATATGTAGCATAAAATAAATTGTTCTGTTTTTTTATGAAGAGAACGTCTACAAAAGGTCAATTAAGGAAGAACATTTCTAAGCCAAGACTTTTTTTATATATAAATGAGTAGTCAAATAATAATATGCATTCGAGCCACATAAAGAAACGCAGTCTCCATTGAACATGAGACTCATAATTCCATGAGTCACTGGTGCAGTTCTGATTTCTTTTAGACAGAGATAGCGGTACTAGTAAGAGAAATGCGTAAGTTTCTTTGCAGTAAATGAAAGAAAAAAGAAAGAAAAACATCATTGAACATGGAGAAAGAAAGAAAAAAAAATACGTAACACGGTCCCAAACAGGCATAAACGCAAGTTTACGAAACCATAACGCTAACGTCCTCAACGAGGCCAACTGGATTCATTTCATTCCTGGACTGTGGCTTGTGGGTTACTGGTTTGAAAAATAGGACTGCTCTATTCCTAGCGCTGACTATTTGAAAAGAAGAAAGAAAGAAAGGTTTATTTTGGCTCCATAAGTACCACCTAAAACTAAGACTAGAACTAGCACTAAAACTATGTTACTTGGTGACACGGCAGGATACCAAAAGGGTCTCCACTCAGCATGTGTTGCCGCACATTATGTGCAGTAACGCTAGTTTTAAACTGTTCATACATGCATTAACATACCCCGCTACCGCTTATCCCCGGCACCCAACCCAAAGGGGACGTCAGACTACACGTCAAACGTCATCGGCGTGGAAGACGGCTCTTCGGTTCCGATACAGACACGTCTTATAAATATTACAACCGCGCTGCGCCTTAACAAAAAACAAGCACCTTGCATTTTCAACCTCAACATCTACCACCGAAAACCCTTTTTCATCCAAACCCAATCCCTATTTAAGGGTATGTGTTTCAGAACAGGCCAATTATAAGTTGGGTTTGATATTACACTTCACAATTTTGATTTTTCAATCGTTTTGTTACAGCGGTTTGACTGGAAGGTTATTTTATAATTAAAATGGCGGTTTGCCTTTTTTTGAGATTTACTTTTTTAATTTAATGTCGATCAAAGTGATTGGCTGAGTGTTGCGAATGGTACTGTTATGATTAAAATTCTATTTTCGATTAAGGTTTAGTTCGCATGGTAGGATACGATATATACGTAATCCATTGCGCTTGCTCTCCGGTTAAGTGTTTTATTCTAATCGGTTTTTAAATGTATTTATGTAGTTCGGGGCAGATATTTGTATGAAAAATACGAATGTTTGTTCTCGAGTGTTGAGAGTTTAATAGATATTATTTGAGTACATATCTGTCTATTTAATTATCCGTAGCGTTTATCCGTTGTCTAGTACCCCTTACGCAAGCTTTGCTTACTTTGGGACTAGATCAATTGGTGTCAAGTGTCCCGCAATGTTTATTTATTTGTCTACTCTTAATTCTGATATCCTGTCCTTCATTCAAAGGTAAAGGAAGAGATCCTTTTAAGGGATAAGTTTGCATTTGTAAATGATTATTTCTCCACTAATTGGAAAATTTTAACAGTCCCCTGCCAACTTTATCTTCAAATTCGCACCCAAAACCTCGCACAGCAAAACTCTGGAATGAGCTATCGCCTGCGGTATTCCCGGACCGCTATGACCTTCAAGTTTTCAAGAAAAGAGCGTACTCCTACCTTAAAGGCCGGCAACGCACTTGTGACTCTTCTGGTGTTGCAGGTGTCCATGGGCGACGGTAATCGCTTACCATCAGGCGATCTGCCTGCTCGTTTGCCCCCTATACCATAAAAAAAAAAAAATTATAATGAATTTAACAGTAAAGGTTTTGCACCATAACTACAGTGTTGCGTAGACCTATATAAACGCAGCGTTAAACGCAATGCGTTTGACGCACGTCACTTTGCATCCGATTATCTAATTACCAAACTGCGCTTGCCGCTGCGCTGAGCGCTCACCGCGTAAGACAATGCTTGGTAAAGGAGCGGCCACACCGCTGCTACAAAAACGGTGACGGTACGGAATCGCAGTGACGCATCGTAAACGTCAGGACTTTACCGCATGCTCTCCACCAAAAGTCGTGACGTTTACGGCACGTCACTGCGATTCCGCACCGTCTGCGTATTTTGAGCAGCGGTGTGGAGGGCATGCGATAAAAACGGTGCGCATACGATGCGTCACTGCGATTCCGTACCGTCACCGTTTTTTAAGCAGCGGTGTGGCCGCTCCTTAATAGATTATCTGATGCAAATTGATTTGCATCAAACACATTGCGATTAACGCAGCGTGTACCGCATAAAATTAGCCGGTGAAATTGCTGGCACTTGAGGTATCCTATCTTAGGCCTCTAGGTTGGCAACGCGTCTGCAATCCCCCTGGTGTTGCAGGTGTCTATGGGCGGTGGTGATCTTTTACCATCAGGAGACCCTCTTGCTGGTTTGCCATCTAGTCAAATAAAAAATAATAAAAAAAACCGAGCCCTTATATAGCAAATTTCATCGAAGATATTAGAAAAAACACCTAAGTATACAACGATTGCTCGTTAAATGTGATATATAGATTTAAGACGCAAGCCACAAAGATAAAGTCCTTAAAAATAGCTAGCACTAAGAACAAAGCGAGTGAACCAAGGAAGCAGCAAATAGAGCTATCTGCTATTCCTAATAGGATAATTATTCAGTCAGATATTACTAAAGGAGCTGGCAGACATGGCGGTTACATTTATATAAGCATTTTAACTTTATTTAGTTTGTTCGCTCGTTTGACAATCTTGCAAGCTAATTTGTGCTTCAATTTGTACATACATATATTGCTTACCTTGTAATTATCTCTCTGTGTATGTACCTGTTTTCAATATCGCTTTAATACTAAAAAATAGGTAAGTAGTTTTATTTTTGGTATAATATTAGACAAGATTAAAAATATGGTTGTTTTTAAATACTGAAACATTTTTCTTTACCATTTATCTCAACACGTTGTTCCAAAAAAAGCCAAGGACAACGATTTTCCAATTAGTGAAGAAATGCCCTTAACTGAAACCACATTTTCCATACTTTAGGTCCGGGGTCCTTTTACGAGTATCAGCTGTCAACAGCCGAAGAAAATATTTTTTGCCGAAGCTGTAACGAACTCTTCGCGCTCATTCGCTCAACTGATAGGCTAAAGTTTGGCGGTCCTCTTCTATGTGCACTGTCTCTTACACCGCAATAGTGAGGTCGAAGGAATATTTACATGGCCACACAATGGGTAGCCCTTATTTGAATATCATACTGGTCGCAATCCGCAGAGTAAAAAATATCAACAATAAACATGCATGTCAAATAGCTGGCAGGGTTGTCGATGTTTGTAGAAATAGTGACTAATTAGCAAGACTCCACGGCTTAGCTTACCAAATCCTTTGTTCCATATTCCCAAAGCGGATTAGCAAAATTAGTCTATTAATCTCTCATATGGTCGGTAACGCGCCTGTGATACCCATCGTATTGTGAGTGTCCATGATCGGCGGCCCCTGGTGGTTCGCCGGCCGCTACCTCGGCGCGCTCGCTTCGCTCGGCACACGCGTTGTGGTCGCATTTTTACATAGCACTCCTCGCTTCGCTCGTCATCGTAACTAATTTTCCAGAACCTAAATTAACAATAAAAGTCACCAATTGCTAAAATCTCTTTGATGTTCCACCTACTTAAATAGTACTGACGCTACAGAAAAAAATATCTTAAACAGTAATCCTTTATATTGTAACAAATTGAGTGTTTATTTTATGAACTTTTTAGCTGGTTCAATTCTAGGTTGAGAAAAGTGAATTTTATTTTTTTGCATGCTATTTTGTTTCCTCTAAGTAAAATGAGCTAACTAAAGGATTTAAGACAGTTTCCCTTCAGGGCCCATCCATTTCTTCCAGCCTGTGTATTCCTGAACTTAAAAAAAGTGAAGTTTTACTGTTAGAGATACACGCACAAACGCACAAACTTTCGCATTTATTTGTACTCGTACTAAACAGTATCTAGAGTTATAAAATTTAATGAAGTATTTGTGTAATGTTTATTTTTTGTAATATTATATAAAAAAGGTATTATTTTGTGTAGCCAACCCTAAAGTGGATGTAATAAACAATAAAGAGTGGACAAATATGAAAATAAGCAGCCGAGTGTATCGGCAGCGGCACAACTCATTTGCCTACCGCGTACAGTCTCCCACACCAGTAGGTTCTCAAAATATACTTACTAAATCCTTACTAGTGCAGGGAGCGAAACTTTGGTGACAGCCGTATGACGTCAAGCTTCATACAGAGTGTTTTATCTAGATTATAGATAATCACTTACACTAACACTTATTGGCCATTGACACTTGAGACGGCCAGTACTTATAAATGTCACTATTTTAATATCGTCGCTACTTTGAAAAAATCTCGTATCTCAAATCAATACGTCAACAAATATGAATAAAACAATGTTCATTAAGTTCACTCGAAAAGATCATCGATTTTGAGATACCAGCTTTTTTCAAAGTAGTGTCGATATGTTGTGTATAATGGTATATTTTATAAAAACACCCGATATGTCAATTTGCGTCATTATGACGTCACTGAAATCAAAGTTTCGCTCCCTGCTAATGTGAGTTACTATTTTTTATTAATTATAAACCATAATAATTGTACACAAGAAATTTTCATATCAGCGGGCGAAAACTGAACAGTTTATCTGCCGCTGTCAATCGCTAATTTTAGGTATATTTAAAAATACTATGTCTGTCTGTAACTCTTCACGTTTAAACCGCTAACCGATATCGCGATAAAAACAAACAAACGCGATAGCAGAGGAAGTCGCGGAAAAAAGGTAGTTGCTGATAAAATATGTAGAATCACCAGTTATGGAGCCAATTCTCGGTTTCCAAACAACAAAAATATGTCAGCACTTCACAGAATGTTTACTATTTTGGAGTTTATTTTTTGGAGATCATAAGTTTTTGGATTCAAAATTTATTCAATTCTGAATAAGTATTTAGTTTAAAAACTATTATTTATTTGGAGGCAGACTTTTCTCTGTAAAAAAAAAAATTGCAATAAGAAAAGAATTAGGCAAGAAACCCAACAAGATATGTTTTTTTCAAAACATATCTCATCATTATCTTCAGTCGGTAGATGTCCACTATTAAGACGACGGTGACTCAACGGGGTCACGCTGTTTTATCGCCAAATTAGTTTAAATATTTTGTAATTATAAATATGTATGTTAGTCTGACTGAAAAAAATGAATTTATTACTATTAAGCAAAGGCCAAATTAGAACGTCTCAATGCATTGATGAACAAAATGATTTAAAATAAGTAATTGTAATTATCTCACACTTACATCACGCGTAGAATATTACCGTTAATTAATTTGAGTTTAATAAGTTTAAATTAATTGTAAGTATGTTTGGATATAGATTACAAGAAACTCAGAAATCCTCACTCTAGCTCTAGCTCAAACCCCAAAAAAATTATTAAAAAGAGGTCAAACTAGAGGCCCCAGCTTTTGACTTTCTGTCGCATTAAAACCATTGAAGTAAAATACAAACTTAAGTCGCCCACAGTACGATTGGACGATTCAATACAATAAACAATCATGGGCACATTTTTTTGTTTTTTCAGACTATCGGGCAGAAAGTCCCTGACTACCTCCCCACACAAACTTTACCGGCCGACGGCAATGTACTTCTGGCCTTATTATTGATTCTTAATAGCTTTTAGGACTTCAGGATTATTGTCAGGAAAAATAAAAGAGCGTACTTTATGTATGGTCGTGCCACTGGGCTTTACAGGACAATCTTTATTGTAATAATGCATTCTTCTTATGGAGTAACGATTTAATTTTTGTACATTGAATTTTGTGGGTGGTATTTTTGTTCAGTTTTTTTTTTATGCAAGAGAAAAAGGAACACTCGTTTTCACGTAAAAGAAACCGCATCGAAATAAATAGGTGCCTCTGTTTAAGAGCTACTGTTCACCGACAGACAGACAGGCAGACTTTGGTGTCAAACTTGACGATCGGATGGCTAAGTGGTTAGAGAACCTGACTACGAAGCTTGAGGTCCCGGGTTCGAATCCCGGCCGGTGCAAATATTTGTATGGATAATACGAATGTTTGTTTTCGGGTCTTGGATGTTTAATATGTATTTAAGTATGTATTTATCTATATAAGTATGTTTATCCGTTGCCTAGTGTGCATAGTACAAGCTTTGCTTAGTTTATTGGGACTAGGTCAATATTGGGGTCAAGTGTCCCATGATATTTAAAAAAAAAAAACTTATAACACCCCTCTTTTTGGGTCGAGGGTTAAAAAATAGGGAATCTAATACAATTGACAAACGTTGAGATAAATGTTGCAAAGGAAAATGTATCCTTCAACAAGTAAACTTTTGAGGGGATGAGATGAGAGGAGCATCCAATAAGGGATAAACAATGCTTTAGATAATCAATAAACTCATAAAAACAAAATACTATATACAAATAATATACATTATTATTATTATATACAAGTATAATACGAAGTAAGAAGGTGAAATTACTGGCACTTGAAGTATCCCATCTTAGGCCTCTAGGTTGGCAACGCATCTGCAATCCCCTCGTAGACCCACTTGCTCGTTTGCCATCCAGTCGAATAAAAAAAAAGTTGTGAGCCACGTCTTTTTTGGTCTTCTCTGAACAATTTCACAGTAGGAATCCCACAGTATATCCTATTAGTAAGATAAAGAAAGCTTACAGAAAACTTTCCTATAATTTTTTCAATAAGAACACTCAAACTCCCACAAACAATGTACAGAAAAAAAAGCGATACCAAGGAAACTTCGCTCCAAAACGAACATTACCCAAACAAGATAACTCGTTCAAAAACGCGGCGCAAACCCGAAAAAATATTCGAAATATTTAACAAATGTTAACCACTAACGATGTCGCTTAATATTTCGAAATATAAAAATAAAAATACCCTTTGTCGGTCTGTGTTGCCAACTTTTTTTTCCCGCTGCGGTCGGTTTGAAAAGGAAAAGGGAAAAATTCTCGCTTGCCCCCGTGGAAAACTTTTTGCGGTAAGAAAAGGTTGCTTTGTCCGCCATGTTTGTTTCATGCTTTTTTTTTGGGAAAAATTATGAATACCTTGGCATTATAGGTTTTAAATGTCCTTTGGGCATTCCTTTACGAGTGGATGTTTCGTGAAGTATGAGCAGCGGTTATATTTAGAGTTTTAATATTATAAACGATTTATATGCATATTATAATTTTGTACAGTCGAGTTCATAAACTTGTGAGCAACAATTTAATCCAAAATATCTGAACATGCTTCTATGCCGTTAACAATAGAGTCGTGCTAATCTTTAAATGTTTAAGGGAATTACATCGGGTCTTCGTGTTTGTTTTATGAAAAACATTCATACATAAGGTTACGTTTCCACAAGAGATAGGATGTGTTGCTAGAATGTGTTTGTCATGAAGCAATAGAAATTGAATCATTTACCTACCCTCGCTCAGCGCAGCTCTATTGGAAACAGCTCGGCGGAGCGAGGATAGGAAAATGAAACGTTTCTATTGGCTCATGACAAAGAATTTCCTCTAAACGCTTGTGGCGTAAAAGCAGCATCTGGTGGAAAAGTAGCCTAAGTGTCAGATTCAGTTACATACAAAACCTGATCTTAATCCGTCGAGCCGTTTATCGTGAAACGCATAAACTCGGAAACTTTCCCATTCGTAATTTTATTAGATACTTTGAACATTAAACTACCGTGAGACTCGGTGAGACTCACTCATAGTAAATGATAAGCTATATGTTTAGCTCAACATGTTTCGGGCTAATTCGTAATGTAATGTTACATTTGACAGTAGCAATAAAAATGATGAAAATGCGGGCAGTTGTGCACCGGTGTTATTTTCGTCGGGTATTTATTCATCATTAGTAAGATATGCTAAACCAAAAACCGTTAGTCAATTACTTGTCAAACTCAACGTCAATTTACCGAATTCAAATTGGAATTCCAGCTATTTCCACGTTCGTTTATTCCCACGCTTTGCTATTCCAACGCGGCACGTTCCAATTCAACCAATTCCCTCGTTCTCTCGAGTGTCCTTTTGAATCCATATTCAAATATCCAGGCGATCTGTTGACAACTGCAATCGGATTACAACAGGTGGGGGCTGTTCGATGGAGGAACGTTTGACGTGGTAGAGTTACGTGAGCGAGTTCGGATTCTCTAGTTAAGCTGAGTTTAGACTTGCAAGAAATCTTGTGCATATTGTATTACATTGCGATGTTGTAAAGGGAACAAATTTGAAGTGGTCAATCGTGCAAAGCAATGTAATGCAACTTTTACGACTTTTCTCGCAGGCCTAAGTAAACTTAAGCGCTTATCTTCGCAATATGGCAATATAAATGTAATAAATTCGCATTCTCCATTATTGCACAAAAAGTTCACATACGCGTGTCTTAAGCGGATGGCACTCGCGCTCGCGCTCGCACTGGTCCCAACCGGTCCGAGATGTTGTGTCCGTGAGCAGAGGTCTTTGTGTGCGTTGCTCGAGCGCACTTTCGGCACCGGCCCGTTAATCCAGCCCTGACTACGAGGCAAAGACATTAGTGGGTAAGTACTAATCTATGGAGTAACGCAGCACTGACACAGTCGATACTGGATTCCAGTAACTCGCCTCTTCTAAAGCGGCACAAAAGACAAACTTACCTCAGTTTCAGAGGGAATAGATCATGCAGGTAACTTGTTAGTGTGCCTGATCTGCAATGAAGTATGCACTTAAGGTACATTGTTTCAGCAGTAACGGACAGGAGGGGATGGATAAAGTTCTAATTGCAATTTACTATTCAGTTTGGGGTTAGCGTCGCTTAAAGATAGTATTGAGTTAGAATTTAGTTGGTTCGAGGAATTTGGTATAGCTAATTGTTATTTAGAGTTTTTAAAACGTTAAGTACAGAAGTCTAGACGAATGCGAGTAAGCTAAACGTTTTAAACTTTCATGATTTTCACTCATAGTCATGAGTAGTGTGATGGGGTAACAAATAAAAATGTCCAAGTGCGGGTAGTTTGAGATACGAGTGCCGGTACTATTTGTGATCAAGTGCGGGTAGTTCGAAGGACTCGCGCTGCTAGGCAGACTTGACACCCCACACTTCAGTCTACTCGTGACCACGGCCACTGTAATGTGGTCAAAACGTCGAGGTAAATATTACTCGTGTGTTTTAGCGTGATAAGTCCTGTTTGTGGTATTTTGACTTCAGTGAGATTGTTTATTTACAAGAGATATGGGTTGAAATAATGATGGTGTGCTGTAAAGCAATTGAATGGCGTCTGAGAAGTTCCCAATCCGCACTGGGCCCGCGTGGGAACTACAGCTCAAACCCTCTCATTCCGAGAGGAGGCCTGTGTCCACCAGTGAGATGTATACAGGCTGGGATGGTGATGCATGCAAAATATAAAAAAATCTAATTTGTGGTTTTTGATTGGAATCTTTACAGAGAACAAAATATTCTGTTTGTTTATTTGGTGATAGTAAGTTATAAGACCCCGAGTGTTGTCGGGTTCGAATTACACCTTTCCATTTCTTCCGTGGATGTCGTAAGAGGCGACTGAGGATATATAGGTTAAGGTATACTCGTAGGCGACAGGCTAGCAACCTGTCACTATTGTACCGTTTTGGACAAAGTTAAAACCTAAAATTGTTAAAAGTGGCTCAGAGCGGTAACGTTTCGTGTGCTCTGCCTACCCCATTTGGGAATACAGGCGTGATGTTTATGTTTGTGTGTAAGTTATAAGTAACCTAACCCAATCAACTTGGATAAGTTGAACAGCCCCGATATTGTCATTTCAAAGTTCAGTATCTCAAAAACTACTGAACAAATTTAAATAAAACAATAAGCACTAATCACCGCAAAGAAACACGCTCTTACATACAAAAACCGCATCGAAATCGGTTTCTTTGTTTGAGAGCTACGATGCCACAGACAGATAGACAGACAAATAGATATTGGCGTCAAACTTACAGCACCCTGCTTTCTGTGTCAGTACATAGTTAAAAAAATCTTACAGACAAACTGATACACAATGATCACATTAGTGGTTTCTTTAGTACTTTTTAGGTACGAAACCCTAAAATTATAAAAAATGGAATCAAACCTCAATCTGTAAAAGTACTCGTTAATTCATTAATATAAATCGGTTCTTCCATCAGAATGACTAGTTACTATATCTCTAACTTACAAACTTACTTTAACACCTACGAAACCCTCTTCACTTTAAAAATAAAGTCTAGTTTGTTACTATCAAGCTGTAAAAACAAATCAACACTCACAAAAACAATCAAGTTTGATATGCGTTTCATAGAACCTTAATCCCTGATCACTACAGTTGAAATTTACAAATTTTATCAGCAAATGACGCTATCAATCTCTTTATCCCTAACGTAACTTATTTCATGTAGTTTGTATGAACTTTAAAGCTTTGTAACACGGACGTTTTTGTATCGTTTTGTTATTGTTTAAGTTTGTTTTTCTCCTAATGAGGAAATAATAACAGCTGTTTTTTCGCCCGGTTCGATATACAGATCGACCATACATTTCAGATGGCTAGCTTCAGGCAATCTCTTGTTTATAGAGTATTGTATGACAGAAGCAGGCTCTCGAAGGAAGCTTATCAAATCCACATAGGACCATCATCATCAGTCCTAACTGTGTTTAAAAATAGTAGATTATCCAACAAGAGCATAAAACGAGCCATTTTACCCGAGAAGTTCATATAGCCATAGACACGTCGAGGGAAAAATGGGTTTAATGCTCGAGTTTTACATCTGCTTTTCACTTCGATGGCGAGAAAATCAAATAGTAACCGTGGAAACAATTGTTCACATAGGTACTATGTACCTTTTATTGTTCATGAATTACTATAAAATTATATATTTTTTAATTAACTTCTTTGTTTGTGGCTGTTTACACACGATTGCCTTGGTGTTAGACGAAGATTTTATTTTATGCACTAGGGCATAAAAAGTAATTTTATGTCGCCTACATCAAGCATAAATACGAACTTCCCGAGCATGAGAAGTGTTTAACATTTTTTTAACCTTATTTTGCTAAATAAGCGTGGCCTAAAAACATTTTATTACGGACTTTACGAAAAATCATAAATTAGGAACCTTAACACTATTTTGATGTATTGTGTATAATTAAATTATTATCTTAATTTCTAAATATATTTTCAATAGTAACAGCCACTATTAACTCAGAGAAAATAACTTTTTCACACCTCTACTTCAGAAAAGTAAATTTTCCTCCCTGACGAGAGGGAGCAAAGTGCAACTTTTCTGTTCAAGGCTTTTCTAAGTGTTTTATTGCAAATGCCATATTTTGAAGTTGATAATTGTAAAGCCACGCTATTTTCTATGATGGTTGTTCTTCAATAATTTAAGAATTATTTTTTTCAAGTCTCGGTGTGAAAAGTTGTATGAGCCACTCGGGAGCAAAATTATTTTCATCTCGGGCGTTAACACTTGAATCCCATTACGCTTAGGATTCTACTTTAGAATCCCTCGCTACGCTCAGGATTCTATTGTAGAATCCTTCGCTACATTCTGGATTAAATTTACGCCCTCGCCGTAAATACACCATTTTGCTCCCTTGTGACACAAATAACTATATTTCATCACTGAATTCAAATATTACATGACTAGATTCAGAGTTTGAAATTTGTTTGTTAATAGATCTGTGCTTAGTGATACAGGTATACAATACTCAGTAGGAGACCTCAAACACCTTTAATTTTGTACCTGTTTTGTTAAAAGTATTAATCCAAATAAACGTTTCAATGTTATTGTAATATATTTATCAATAATTGTCTTGTTAAAATAATTTCATGTCCAGAAAGAAGCCGTCAGAGCAAAATAATGTTATTTTGCTATTTTGTTATTGTAATATATTATTATTTATCAATAATTGTCTTGTTAAAATAATTTCATGTCCAGAAAGAAGCCGTCAGAGCAAAATAATGTTATTTTGCTCTGACGGCTTCTTTCTGGACATGAAATTTTTTTAAAAAGACAATTATTGATAAAAATATTACAATAACATTGAAACGTTTATTTGGATTAATACTTTTAACAAAACAGGTACAAAATTAAAGGTGTTTGAGGTCTCCTACTGAGTATTGTATACCTGTATCACTAAGCACAGATCTATTAACAAACAAATTTCAAACTCTGAATCTAATTTAAACTCAATGATTATCTTCAATGTATTAAAGATCCCTCTAAACGTAACATACCCTTGCAACAAAACCAGAGCGAAGACCTTTCAATCATTATATACGCCGTATAATTATTTAGCTACACAGAGAAGACAAATTCTAACCAATGAGGCCTACGGCGTCATGATCCCTTCGTGAAAAAAAGAATTTTTTAATTGCCGAAGGATGTCTGATGACGGATGCTTCGGGTCAGAGCGTCTGTATGTCTAATCGATATTATACACTGTGTTTTAAAATAAAACCGAAACGATTTAGCAGATGGTTGGATCAAAAGAGTGCTGTAAATTATGGAATGTAGTTTAAAGTACAAGTCTCATAAGAGGGAAAATTTATTTCATAAAAGTTAATGTCCGGCTTTAAACGGTTAATAAAAGGAAGAAAGAAAGATTTCAAACAAATAAATCAAAAACTACAAACATAAAAATAGTACGTACATAATTCTGAAACAACAGATCTAAATACTCTAATATTGGCGCTAGAGCAACAAGGGTGTCTGAAATAATCCCACTTTTACCACCGATATCAAAAGTTTGTAAGTCTGTTTGTTTGTTTGTTACTTCTAACGTCTTGATCACTAAAACGATTGAGGTGCAATTATTTATACAGATAGGTTGAGTCCCAAGGATATAGGAATAGTTTTTATTCCACAAAATTGCGTGCCCATCTATAAACGAATTCTACGCGGACGAAGTCGCGGGCAACAGCTAGTAAAAAATTAATGTCTTTGTAATCAACCGGTGTATTATTAAAAACCTAGTGAGCCGCAACGCCGCTAGTTCAATTGTCAACTTTGATTCAAAAAACATACCACAAACACGAAGTTGAAAAAAAAATACTAAGTCTAACTCTGTTGCACCCGACGAGCGACATTTAAACTTTTAAAATCCCAAAAATCTAGAGCGTATAACCCAAAAAGTGGTAACAAATCCGATAATGCGTTTTACAAAGTTGCGACAGTTCACCGCGGGGCCGTTTTGCCGCTCGATATAGCGCGTATCAAGATGAGAGCAATTAAAGGTCGGATGCTATGAATGCTGGGATGATGGAGGCGGCATTTCAGAACGTTCGGTACTGTTTTAGGTTTTATTTTATTGTTTTGTTATTGTTTGGGGTTACATCTCAAATGAAAAAGTTTCGATTTACTTCGAAATACTACGAAATTCAAACTTTTTTGTCGGACTACCCGAAAGAGGGTTGTTTTTCGAGCTTCTTTGAAAGAAATCACCCTGAATATAGCTGCAAAAACCGGAGAGCTTCAGTGGTGTGCGTGAAGTTCCCGATGGGCCCGCGTGGGTCCAAAATTCCAACTTCGTATCTTGCCGTTACGCTGACGCTTATTTTATTTAATACTAAGGTGAGAGAAACGGAAAGATACCGTAAACTGCTTCAACTTTACCCTCTGGCCCCAACATTGCCTTATTCGATTTAGAGTCGATAACTTAGCACTCTTATAGGTTTTAAACTTTTATCTACACGGGAATTATTATTATGGGGGGATAAAAGTTTAAAAACCTAGAAGGGTGCTAGTTATCGACTCTAAATCGAATCAGGCAATGTTGGGGCCAGAGGGCAAAGTTGAAGCAGTTTACGGTACTAACTTCGATTTTCGAAATTCGTAGTAGCCCCGCTGCAGGACGTATATGTAGGCCTAGGCCGAGGTGAGATCATGATCATGAATTCGTAAGAAGTTTCTAGAATTAAGTGCTATATTTATTTCTAAGAAATACAATGAATAAGTAACTAGAAACAAACAAAAAATGTGTATATCTACTGTAAATTGCACCACCTGCTAAAATATTCCTTATTTCTGGTATTTGTCAAACCAACAGTATATATGCGGTGTGTCTTTCGTCGACCAAAGGCCTTAAACCGCATTAACATTTATCTGTCGGGTTGTATTGTGATGCTTTCTGTCTCTCTCTCTCTAGCTTTGATGTGATACAAAACAAGCCGTCACACACAACACACTGCATCAGATAAATGTGAACGCAACCATATAAAATATATGAAACCGATACCGCTTCCAACCGAGGCAACTGGAGATCTATGGGGGAGGCCTATGTCCAACAGTGGACGTCCTATGGCTGATATGATGATGATGATGATGATACTTATGATGCATCACGTCACGACACAACACGATAGATAAATGTGAACGGCTTTTTTGTTTTAATGTTTATTTGGAAACAAACGGTCAATATATGGATTACAAATGAAAACTTAGATAATACACCAACCACTAAAGTTACCACAGGTTATTATAACATATTACTAACATACTTGCAATGAAAATTGTTTTTCCTCTTCTTTATATCAAACAGTATAAGACAAGGGTAGAAAGAGAAAGTGAATGCGATCGCAACCGTCAGCGCGTTAGACAATACGGCCTCATGACGCCCTTATGACGCTAATATATAATATATATATATTTCCCACTTTCCTATAATATTTCCTACGAGAGTGCCAAGCATGCCAAGGAGCGAGGCATGCCAAGGATCGCTGTCGTGGTTTTCCCAGCGAGTTACAGCATGGAGGTCTTCAAAACGGGTATAAAAAGGTTTATGCATTGTCGGCAGCGCGAGTGATACTTCGGGTGTTGAAAGCGTTCCTAGGCGGCGGTGATTGCTAAACATCAGGCGGGCCGCATGCCTGTTTGCCACCGACGTAGTATAAAAAAAGATTTATTAGTGCCTCCTCCAAACTTCGGCGATCCCCGGACAAAACTGCGCATAGCGTTTTTACGGCATTCGGCGTAGCATACGACTAGACGCTCCGGATCATTAATCCAGAACTTTCGGATGCGAGCGGCGATAAAAATTACATTCGCCATGCTAGAACGAACGACATATTTTCAGGGGTTTTCGGCTATCAATGAGAGCGGGTTCGTTTTAATAATAGTTAAACTACCTGTAAGTCATTATTTTTAGACGACCAGATGGCCTAGTGGTTATAGAACCTGACTACGAAGCTTGAGGTCCCGGGTTCGATTCCCGTGTCGGGGCAGATATTTGTATGAAAAATACGAATGTTTGTTCTCGGGTCTTGGGTGTTTATTTGTAATTATATTTTTATGAAAAAATGACTTTCTGCCAAGTTTCTTGCGGCGCATTCTTCTTGGCAATGATGGTCTTTCCGAAAGCGCTGGTAGTTTAAAAAAAATGACGTGTAAAAGTGCCCATTGCGGCCTATTTACTGAATAAATCATTTGAATTTTGAATTTGAATTTTACTATGTATTTAAGTATGTATCTATCTATATAATTATATTTATCCGTTGCTTAGTACCCATAACACAAGCTTTGCTAAGCTTACTTTGGGACTAGGTCAATTGGTGTGAATTGTCCCGTGATATTTATTTATTATTTATTTATTTATTATTATCATGTGGTCGCCACACGAGGATTTTTCCAACGGTTACCGTCGAGAATACTCAACCGTGTACCAGGGTGAACCCTTGTCAAAATCGATTTCGCTATAATTTCTTTGGCAAGTGTGTGGGATGTCTGTATGAAGTTTGCAACGAAAAAGTGCCACCCTGGTACGCGATTGTGTTTTGACCGCTCGTGGCCACTACAATGTGCCGAAACGTCAAGTCTCGAGGTATATAGCTACGGATGAGAATCATCATCATGTCAGCCATAGGACGTCCACTATCGGATTTTGGCCTCCCCCATAGACGTAGAGTTGCTTAAGTTGTAAGCGGCCTGCATCCACCGCAAACACGTGACTTTGAGCAGCTCATCCGTAATAGTTATTTGTGATACGAGGTTGGTAAGTAAGGTTTTACGAATGAAGGGTTTCCATCGTCACGAGTTTGTAAAACCTTGCCAACCGTGTATTATTCGACTTTTTCAATACATTTGTGAAAAAATAGGCAATTAATAACACAAAATTGAAAAATAAAAACAAAAACAACGCAAAGTTTTACAAAAATGGCGCGTCTGTAATGCGCATGCGTAAGTTTTTTTTTATTAGATTAACTAAAATTATCAGGCAAAGGTTCGACGCGTTCAGCCACTGCGATTTTTTCGAATAACAGTTTATAATAATTACAATCAATTTTGCTAATTCATTACTTAGTTTTGTATATTTAGGGGCTGTTTCACCATCCATTGATTAGCGTTAACCGACGATTAAATGTGATGCCGTCTCCGTCTATTCGAACAAAACAAATAGAGACGGCATCACACCTAACCGCCAGTTAACACTAATCAATGGATGGTGAAACAGCCCCTTAAACATTTTTGTACGTATAAGTCGATATTTTTTTATTTTTGTCATTTAAAACTCTTTGCTTGTAAACTCGCAGTAGAGCGGTAAAATGAACTTACGAGCCATATATACACCCTTTAAAAGGGAATTTTTCAAGCAAATGTATTAAAAATACTATATTTCACAAGTCAATTTGATAATAGTGGAAGACACAGGTACAAGGGCACAATATCGAAACCTCGTATACCAGCCTCCTTGCCAAACAGCTATTTATAGGAAAAATTGCTACAATACCTATGTGTAAGACAGCCGGTGAAATTACTGGCACTTGAGGTATCCCATCTTAGGCCTCTAGGTTGGCAACGCATCTGCAATCCCCCTGGTGTTGCAGGTGTCTATGGGCGGTGGTGATCTCTTAGCATCAGGAGACCCACTTGCTCGTTTGCCATCCAGTCGAATAAAAAAAAACTCTACAATAGATTACCTGATGACATCAAATTAGAAAATAATATTATGTTTTAGAAGAAATTGACAAAATGGCTGCAGGAAAAATGTTTTTATAGTGTTAAGGAATATTTGACTTAGCTGATAAATTATTATAATTATTATTAATTTTAGTTAGTAGGTTTACAGTTAATTGATAGTAAGAATATAACATTGTGACATAGGCTATTTACTTAATATATTATTGTAAAATCCCATTTTGACATGCATGTTAATATTGTTATAATTACATAAAAGATTGAGGTTGAATATGCAGGGACTAATTTTAAATTAAGATCTTATCTAGTTACCATATTCTGGCAAATAAAGACATTTTGATTTGATTTGATATAAGTATACCTAGAAACTTATCCTAAAGTACAAACTAATTTTTTGCTTGCTTTTAAATTTGTTTGGAACCCATATTACACGAATCAGACTTGCAATTAGTACGTTTCGTTGTCGCCAATTTATTTATACAAACATTATACCTTTTTAAAAAATGTTTAACGAATGCGCACGCGCAACCAGTCGTGACATCATGTTCCGTTGAAAGCGTCTTAAATCCCTTATCTATAATCATCCCAAAGGCGATGTCAACGTGAATCATAACAAAATTATGTCCATCTCCCACGGATAAGTAACAGATGTATGCAAAAGTTTGCATGTGCATGATTGTCTGTCAGTCACATTAAAAGGCTGTAATAGAGAGACCATAAACCGAAGACCTTTATACGTTTAAACCGCTTACGTTTTCCAAATAAAATTGAAAAAAAAATGTTTTTCTTCAAATTTAGTCCTTACTTCTTTAATGTCCTAGAGTGAAACCGCGGATTGGCAAGCGCAGATAGACGGATGACCTGGTTAAAGTCGCGGGTTCACGGTTGATGCAAGCCACTTCGACCCGAGGCAACTGGAGGTCTATGGGGGAGGCCTATGTCTAACAGTGGACGTCCTATGGCTGATATGATGATGATGATGAGTCCTTACTTCTGTCTATTGTAAAGGTTGCCTGGAAGAGATTGGTCTGAAGCGATAAGGCCGCCAATTGCTTACCTTGAAAAATCTCTATACCGGGTGGGCCCTGTAACAGGAGCAAAAAATTAAAACCCAGATTCTGGTACTCAAGGAACTACTTTAGTTCTGCAACTTTCAAAAATTAAGTAATTTTATCATTATGTTTATTCCAAACAAAATAAACTGTAATATTTTCAATGTACGGCATCCAATAGCCTAAATGACATCGCCTGTCACGTAACACGTAAATGACGTATTTCGCTATATATTGCTTGTCTAATTAAACTTTAAACTATAATAAAAATTATAATAAAAGTTATGTTCATAAATTGTAGAACTAAATTAGCTCAAGATGAAAAGTGGAAGCTGTGGTTTAATTTTTTACTCCTGTTACAGGGCCGACCTTGTATAGCTGTGTAATAAAGAGTTGTTATTGTATTGTTTTCCATTAGACATTTATATTAAATCCTAAATTATTATACCGTCTACATAACATCCTAGGTTTTTGTTGCCTAGCAACCGTTTGTTTACGCTTGCGCTAATTTGTTTGACAGCAGTTGCGTCAACGCTTCTACCGTATTTAGAGATGTGGCGAATTATAGACCTTATTCGAATTATATATATCGAAAAATATGGGTTATTTCAAATATCATGTTTCAAACAGACTGTGCTAGTGGAAGCCATGGTTTAAAATCTGTAAATTAATAAAACATCCTGAGCGTATTAATGGCAGGACAAGTGCAAAAAAGCGACGTCCGTTCTCAAATCTGACAGGTTTTTGCCACAAATAGTTCATTATTATGTTAACAGACGTAAATGAACTGAATCAATTTACTCTGCTCACCCGCGAACTTATCATAGCTACGTTTATGCAAGATGTGTCCAAAGTCCAAACAATGTGTGTGTGTTTTGAATATTCTGGATTAATTTCAGGGCACGCTTGTATGTATAGGCCACATTTCTTGCATTTCTTGCATAAACGTAGCTATCATAAGGTCGCGGGTGAGCAAAGTAATTGTTTCAGATCGGTTCATTGATTGACCTCCGCAAACTAACGCCTGATTCATTAAATTATATTAACAGACGTCTCTGAGTGCGTTTTCTAGAAATTCTGTACAGAAGAAGTCACGGGCAATAGCTAGTTCTACACAAATGACAGCTCCCACGGATAAAGTAATAAAGATTATTTTAAATACAAAGGGGACACGAGCGATCGCAGAACATGACGAGATCAAAATCTGCGCAGGAGTTGAAACTCGTTCCCACTATCAGATCAATCAAGAGGCGGGGCTTATAGATTTGTATAGTCATCTCTCTCAAAAGTATGGGCGTGAGGTGGGTGGGAGAGAGATGACGAGTGTGCACGCTTGATCGATTCAGTGGTCATTTTAAACAGCTTGAGGGTGCGTGCAAATATTGTTTTTTTGGGTTAATTGGTTGGTATGTTTGGTTGTTATGAGTCATGTGCCTACGCAAAGTGACCTTAAATTTAAGTATTTACCCTAGGCATTAAGTAACTGTTACTTAAATTTTGCATATTTTAAAATGGCAGTTGCAGTGCCCGATCAATTCATAGGGTTTTTTTGACAAACAATAAATAAATATAAATATTATAAATATCAAGGGACACTTGACACCAATTGACCTAGTCTCAAATTATTATGGATACTAGGCAATGGACAGTTACCTACTTATACAGATAAATACCTACATACTTAAATATACAATATTAAACATCCAAGACCCCAAACCGAACATTCATATGATTCATACAAATATCTGCCCCAGCCGGGAATCAAACCCGAATGTTACTACAATTTTAAATTAAAACATGAAGTCTTCGATTCGATACCTAAGTACCATCAGCCAAATATGTGGTCTACCACCCTAAAGTTGATAATCGTTTGCTTGTCATAAAACAATAATGCCAATAGAAGTGTCTGTCAACTTGAAAGTTCAACTTTGGTGACATATTTATTTGATAGGAACTTGTTTAAAATTGATAGACCACTTATTTGGCTAATGGTACTTCAAACTTAGCGATACTTAGGGGTTGTTTCACCATCCATTGATTAGCGTTAACCGACGGTTAAATGTGATGCCATCTCCGTCTATTCCAACAAAACAAATAGAGACGGCATCACACCTAACCGCCAGTTAACACTAATCAATAGATGGTGAAACAGCCCCTTAGAGTACCTAGTCTTTCTCATTATTGGGAATCAATATATTTGCAACAACTCTAATTAATTTTACAATTTCAGCTCATTGAGACTTCAAGCTAAGCACCAGCAGATGTTCCCGCGCTCCGACTTTTGGCCGGAGGGTGTGGTGTTCCGTCGTTTTAGGGTAGCGCCGAAGGCAACATTCCAAAATCCCTCTGTTTTTAACAGACCTGCCTGAATTCTAATTTAAAATTACTATTTTGGTAAAATTTCACATTGAAACTTTTATAAACACCGCTACTCACCAATAGATGTCACTACAAGTCTCACAATCTGTCTCCACTCACGCGCATAGCCAACGCCAACGCCATCTATGGACAAAAACTTGAAGCTTCCTAACCACTGCAAGCTGACCTCTGATGCCCCCTAAGCAATCGTGTCTGGTTCCCATTAATGTTCGAATCGTGAATGCAGATGGTTCTTTCCTTTTTGGTCGGAAATAATTCGATTTTAATGGTAAGTAATGTTACTTGCATCAGTTGATAAAGTAGTCATTACTTTTATAACAAATGATTGCATGAGATGTTAAATAATTTGGTCAGGATTTGATGTATTCTGATTATGGGGTTCGATTATAGGGGTTAGTAAAGAAACATTCTTTCTGTAGCGTCTTCAATATTAGATCAAAAACCGGCCAATGCATCTCGTCCCCGCGCTTCGAGGGTTTCGTCGGAATTAACACTTTAACCTGTCCGTGTATTACATGTACTTAATGCACCGTCAAATTAGCTCTGTCAAGTCTACGTCACGTCTGAAATTGATGATTCTGTACATTTGTGCATTAGCTACCTGTAATGCACAGACGTCTCGACACATGACAGTGGCGAAAGCGAGGGCCAGCGAAAGTTTCAAAAGCCATCAAAAATATATTTCTACTTTTACATAATTTTTTTTAATATTGAAAAAAATATTTTTTGTAGTTCAGTGATTTTGTAAGGTTTCATACTTAATTATATTTCAATACAGTCCACAGTTTTTTTGTAACGAAACACAATTGCATTAGGCTGTTTTGATTGGCTAAAATAAGATATTAAGTTGACACTGGATATTCAAAGATGCCTACAAATTTGTAGAGAACCCCGGAGCACGAGTCCAAATCGCAATTGGCCGGGTTTTTTATTTTGACACATTGATCCTAAAAATAAATTAGCAACTACTTCAAACTTTCCTTTAGGAAAGGAGACT
Organism: Choristoneura fumiferana; assembly: GCF_025370935.1. Classification (NCBI taxonomy): domain Eukaryota; kingdom Metazoa; phylum Arthropoda; class Insecta; order Lepidoptera; family Tortricidae; genus Choristoneura; species Choristoneura fumiferana. The sequence continues at coordinate 15,425,730 of NC_133480.1, forward strand.
TCAAAAAGTGATTAATGTATGGTTCTTCTGTATATTCGGGGAATTAAAAATTGTTGAAAATACGATAAGCATCTAAATTATAATAAACGCTTTGTATATGTCAGCGGCCGATCGTAAAATCCGTCAGATCACGAAATTCCTCGGCAAATGAATTTTTTTTTTATTCGACTGGTTGGCAAACGAGCAAGTGGGTCTCCTGATGGTAAGAGATCACCACCGCCCATAAACATCTGCAACACCAGGGGTATTGCAGATGCGTTACCAACCTAGAGGTCTAAGATGGGATACCTCAAGTGCCAGTAATTCATCATATGCAATAATATGCCTTAAAGTTGGCCAGGCATATCACGATGTGCCTGAGAAACAATACGGCAGATCGATTAGATTAACGCATTCGTCGATATTCCTAGCTCTATACCGGGCACATCGTGATATGCCGAAAAAAAGAAAAATTTAGGTACGACGAGCGAAGCGAGTGCTGCGGTAGCGTCCGGTGAAGTGCCAGAACCGATATGGCGGCGTTTCATGATATGCTTAGGAATTCCATGATTTGCTTAAACGTCACTAGGCAAATCGTTAAACGTTGAGTTTTGAACGATATGGCGGATGTCCCTTAGCCAATTCATGAAATGGCGGCATTTCACGATATGCCAAGAAATTTCGTGATCTGGCGGATTTTACGATCGGCCGCCATCATTATACACTAAATATTTAAAACTATGAAGTTATTTTTTGTAAGGTTTTTTAATCTCGATCATCAACTCGAACGATCGCGTCACGAATCGATTCTTCTTGGAACTATTATAATCGAATTAGCTTCATCGATATAAATACTTTTGACGCAATGTTTTGGGATAATATTGATGCTGTATTGGGATTCTAGAGTGCTATGTGTTTATGCTAGTGAATGTTTTGATTGAGATACTTTTTTAAAGTCTTTCTTAGAATAATTTTAAGATTAGCTTAGTTACCCGTGGATGGGCCATTAAGCAGAGGAACGTGAGTTCAATCTTGGACACCTTAGAGTTTTTCAAAATTCATATGCGAAATTAAATTTAAATCTACCACAAGAAAGTTAGTCAACCCAATGATGATAAGTAATCATGTTGTACCAACAACCTAATACATCTTTTTTTATGTTTTACTAGTGTTCACCCGCCGCTTTGCACACGTAAATCATTAGATCCAGAAGCTGAATTGAAATTTTTGGATGTTTTAAAATTCCCGTGGAAATTCCCGAAAAGTAAATCGTGGTTTTCATTGACGTTACATTAAAAACAATCATGTCAAGTTTATCCCTATTCCGTGGGAATATCGGAATAAAAAGTAGCCTATGTTTTAGCGTTTCAGCGTGAAGGAGTAACAAATGCTCTCACTCACTCACTCGCTCACTCACTCGCTCACTCACAAACTTTCGCATTCAATATTAGTACGATTGGTGATTGTATTGATCTGGTCTAACTTTTCTAATGTTATATATTCATTCATATAAAATTAACAATAACAATATTGTAAAATATAGTTATAATTATAGAATAACCATGGAGAGGGCTATGCTCGGGGTTTCTCTTAGAGTCTACGGGATCGAATCAGAAACGAGGAGGTACTTAGAAGAACGACGATCACCGTCATAGTCAGGCGAACCACCAACACGATGGACGGATGACCTGGCTAAAGCCGCAGGTTCACGGTGGATGCAAGCTGCTTCCGACCGAAGCAACCGGAGGTCTATGGAAGAGGTCTATGTCTAACAGTGGACGTCCTACGCCTGTTAAGATGATGATGATGACAATTATTGACTAAACATTTTAACAAGTTAAACTAAATCTAAAGTGTAAACATGTCGTCGCTATGTTCTGACCACAGACGACTCCAGGGCTGGTACTTATTTTTCTCAAAGACTAGGAATAGCAATTCAGAGAAATAAGTGTCCTAGCTTTATTTCATCATCATCATCATCATACCAGCCGTAGGATTTAAATTAAAGGATTTTACTAAAAATATCAAAATGTTTCACAAACAATCCAAATTAAATAGCTAACAGGCAAGTCATAACAAAGGCTCTCACACTGATTTGTGCCTCATTGTCTGTCCGTCTGTCCGTAAGGGCATAATGTGGGAACAAGCCGCCCACTCATTGGCTCCTTTATAAAAAGGGCAATAAATAACACACTGACAATTGGTTTGATTTTTGCTGTAAATCTCTCAAGTCTTGGTTTGATTAGGGTTATGAAATGAATGTGTTTTTTTTGTAGTTGGTAAAACGGGACAAAGTAACCTTTTTTTAACCCTGTAAGGCCCAACGTCCTAAATTCAGGACATAAGTCAAAGCAATGTCGATTTTTACAGATTGACATCAAGTTCTAATTCTAATAATTTAAATTAAACATAGGTCTTACGAGGTTGTTATCTGATAATTAGCTGTTACTCGCAGCTTTGTCTGTGTCCCGTAGGCAGTTAACACTTTTTAGAAATAAAATATACTTAATCTAAGTTAGTCACTGATTATATGTATAATACAATATTATATTATAACTTTGATAGGTGAAACAATGCTTAAGATTGGTTCAGTACCTAGTTTTTGAGCTAATTAAAAAAAAACTGGCCAAGGGCGAGTCGGATTTTTATTGATTGTACTACATCATCATCATCAGCCGGAAGACGTCTACTGCTGAACAAAGGCCTCCCCTTAGAACGCCACAATGAACGACAACTCCACTCGCGTCCACCGGTTTCCCGCAGCTCTCACGATGTCGTCAGTCCACCTGGTGGGAGGCCTGCCAACGCTTTGTCTTCCAGTTTGTGGTCGCCACCCGAGGACTTTTCTCCCCCAACGGTTATCTGTTCTTCGTGCGATGTGGCCCGCTCATCCATTGCCACTTCAACTTGCATATTTTCCAGCTATGTCGGTGACTTTAGTTCTTCGACGAATTTCCGTATTCGGGATTCTATCGCGCAAAGAAACTCCAAGCATAGCTCTCTCCATAGCTCGTCGCGTGACTCAAGCCTCTCTAAAAGGCCAACAGTCGAGGACCACGTCTCAGCGCCATAAGTCATCACTGGCAAGACACACTGGTCGAAGACTCTAGTCTTCGGGCACTGCGGAATATTGGACGAGAAGATATTACGAAGTTTCGCGAACGTTGCCCATCCGAGTTGGATTCTTCGGGCGACCTCTTTATAGAAGTTGGAACTACTCAATTGGACATTGGTTTGCACTACATTGTCATTTAATTAACTTGCATATCAAATTTCAAATGAATCCGACCACTGCTAGCGGGTTAAATCTGACTTCCATTTGACCCATACTAACTCATCAAGTTAAAAGCTTGGTCAAACAAGTTTAGAATAAGTAGAATCAATGGGGATTACGGTGACATTCGGAAGCCAGGACATGTCAACGAGTTCTGGATTAAGTTTTAATAGGATTGTGTTTATATTTATCGGTAACTGGTTTTATCATTGCAAGGTCGGCGATATTAATGCATCGTGTTTTAAAAAACTGTTTTTATTAACTTTCAATTTAAATAATATTATCGATTTATTGTACTGAAATTAATTAAACCCAAATTAGATTAAGTAAAATTAATAATCATATCAACAATAAAAAAATAAATTAAAACACTAAAAAAAAAATAAATTTTAATTAAATCAAATTACAAAATTAGTCAAAACTAAAGTTTTTTTTTTAATAAAAATGTCAAAAGCGACCTACTAAAATAACAAAACAACCCACCCCGCGTCGTTCCCGGAGCAAAAGTACCCATTTCATTCATCGTCGTTATCTTAGCATATATACGTCGCACTATTGGCACAGGCCTCCTCTCAGAATGAGAGTGTGGGTCAAGAACTTCACACAAACCATTGAATGGCTTCGCTTCGATTTGTGCACGTTTTCTAAAGTAATTTTCCGTCACCGTAAAGGTTGTTGTTGTTGTTGTTGTAACTCTTTATTGTACATAAAACATATGAAAATTACAATTAACCAGAGAAAGAGATGTACAAAGGCGAACTTAGCCCTTAAAGGGATCTCTTCCAGTTAACCTTTGAACGATTGAAAGGACAACAGAAACAAGAGTTGACACTACAATGGAAAGATAAAAGGATCGAAAAATTTAAAGTAACCTAAAAAATACATCAAAAATAAATAAATAAATAAAATACCTACACAATGTGTATTATATGGGTACACACTAATACAAAACAATAATAGGTCGTGGTAAATTTCAAATTAAAATATTATTTAAAAATATGGAACCAGTTATCGCGCGCTGTTCTCTCGGGAACTGTGCATTTTTTCGTGATAAAAAGTAGTCTATGTCACTCTTAGGCTTATAAACTATCTCCATGCCAAAAAAGACGGACAAACATACAAACACACAAACATACAAACACACAAACATATAAACATACAAACACACACACACACTTTTGCATTTATAATATTAGTATGGATTGCATACCACAAATCAGTAAAAAAATATCAGTCTCTTAAAGGGCCGGCAACGCACCTGTGATACCCATCGTGTAACGGATTGCGGGTGTCCATGGGCTGTGATTGCTTCCAATCTGGTGAAGCGCCTGCACGTTTCCCACTCTTAATTATAAAAAAAGTAATTTCGCACATACTTGAGTTTCGAAAACTCAGAAGTGCACGTCAACACACGAACACCACGGGAAGAGTTACAATAATAATATGTATCTTGGAACAAATTATACTAATTTATCTAGCCCCAGACTAAGCAAAGCTTGTACTATGGGCTAGACAACGGATAGACCTACAATATAAAGATAAAAACAATATCATGGGACACTTGACACCAATTAACCTAGTCCCAAACTAAGCAAAGCTTGTACTATGGACACTAGGCATCGGATAAACATACTTATATAGGTGAATACATACTTAAATACATATTAAACACCAAGGGAGAACAAACATTCGTCATTATATCGCGGTCCCCAGCAATCGTTAGCTTCGTAGTCAGGGTCACCAACTTACTCGTAGATATCCGGTCGTCAAATGGTCAAAAGAGATGGATCCGCCCTATTCTAAAACCGGCACAGCACGGGCTAGTCTTAAAGCGACAAAAAAAACTAAAACTCATAACTTATTTACTCTTTTATAATAAATCAAAACCATCCGAAGGCAAACCACTACCGTGGACCTTTGGGGTCCAAATCCATTGATTTATTTTCAATTACGCTCGATCGAGACAGGAGCTGTTTTTTATCGGTTGAAATCGGTCTGTCGGTAATTTGAAGGCGTGTGACCAGACATGATTGCGAATTGGCACAGTATACAGATTGAAAACTACATTTTAAGAAATTATGGGGATTGGGGAACCTGCTAGCTTTTACCTGCGGTCTGCTCACGAAGACCATTCAGTATTCAGCATGTTGATTCGGCAGTTGAATTGACGACCTGGGATTTTACTAAATATACAATACATCGTGGCCACATTTAATTTGTTTCTGCGTTTAGCGATTAAGTTTTAGGATTGCAATAAATTCCCAGAAGCGATTACCGAGAGACTTTGGTATTTTAAAGGTAGATATGAGTAAATCCCAGACTCGTGCTTTAAAATTTATAATAATCACGTGTAATATTTAAAAAATAAATAATTGAGACCAAATGCAGGTAGTTCGCAAACCTAAGACGGCTAAGCTAATGTAATAACCACTTGGATACTTCAGTCCACTCGCGACTATTTGACACTCAATTTTGTTAAAAAGTTGTGGTTGCTAACGGTTTTCATTCACAAAAATGTTAAAGATTTTACGAAACAAGGCGAGTACTTAAGTTTGACTACTGTTTTGAAACTTGCACTTTGTCCGTGATTTCTTGCAAGTTATTTGATGCATCTATATTGATTGTAATTGGTGTCATTATAGTAATGGAAAAGGTTAGAAAAAGAAAAAATGGGCATGACATTCAAAGTTCAGTTCGTATTTTTGTAAAAAAAAATTGCCATTCGTCAGAAATTTATATTATTGACTTTAGTCACGCAAAGAAAAAAGTTTTATTTTTATAAAAATTACGAATGAGAATGATCGGATAATAAAGTACCCAACTGTATAACACTTTTTTATCATTACCGTTGCAATACAGCCTGGTGCATCTAAAAATCACCATAGATTTACATCCATCCTAAACCCGTTCGGAAAATAAACCACATGACAGTATAATCCCGAACAATACCCGCGTATCCTGTCAAATTTACAACTGTTAATGTATGCAAATGACTGTCAATAGATCTCGAGATGACAGTTCTGATATTCAGATCAATTTGGGCACCCATTGTATGTTAAGGAGCGACTTCACAAAGGGCGGGCAAGGAAATTGGGGGCTCTGTTTCCAACGGGAGCTTAATGAGATTTTTTTAATTTAGATCGCCTTTTTATAATAGGAGTTTGAAGGCAGTTAATTGTTAGATGTCTTTGTACGCTGAACATTTGTCTAGGGCGCGTTGGGGATGTAAAATTAGATCTTAACAATAGTTGACAAACAGTAGTAGGTAGCAGTAGTTGATATCATGAAATGGCGACATTTCACGATATGCCTAGGAATTTCGTGATCTGGTGGATTTTACGATCGGCCGCCGACATCCACATCATTGTTTAATTTAAAAAAACGCGTCCAATATATTCTGATAATCCAATCGAAGTGACGGACTAATTGGGTCATTGTTCGGGCGTTTCAAGCGCCTCAATCTTCGTGGTAAAATTTTTTAGGGTTCCGTACCCAAAGGGTGCCTACGGAACCCTATTACTGTGACTCCGGTATCTGTCTGTCCGTCCGTCTGTCACAGGGCTCTATTTCTTGAGTCGTAATAGTTAGACCACCGGTTATAGACCACTTGGCCATCCGGTCGTCATATAAATTTGTAACATCTCAGAGGTGCGCCTGCATTCGATCGAACCCAGTGGTTCTTCAGAACGCGTGAGCGCAAGCGTATTGCTGCAAAAGCACTGGTCACTTCAGGCATAGTAGCGTCTCGATGTAAAGTGACCCTTATTATCACGGGTTAAAAGCATGTAAGTGCAACAAATTCCATGGATGCTAAGAGTAATTCTTAGATTAAAAGTACATGCTCTGGATTAATAGCTCTTTGTAGCTGATGTGATGACAAATATTCACCGCTTATTAAACGATATAGCTGTGACCCGATATGCATGAGTCACTAATTAAACGAATCGACGCCCGAGTCGTCTCACAGCCATTACAACCAATCTAATCTAATTTAATCCGTCATTTAACACGGTCCATAACGACGTATGTAATAACGCCGTAAGAGCACATACGACGTTTTGCCCAATTGACATAACCCACGCAGAAGGAAGTCAATCATCAGTAGGTTTATACTTCTATTGAATTTTGTGGAATTAGGAAGTTTAGAATTTGTTTTATGCTCATTTACTTTTAAGGGGTTTTGAATTCATTCTATTTTTATGTTGATTGCGTGACGCAGCACTTCATAATATTTCATGTATAGTTGACACACTTTATCAATTATTTTTCGGTGAAGATGGACCACACGTAAGTTAAATTAAAATGTTGTTAAATTGCATCATATAGACACATTCACTGTTTAACACTCAAACTAACCCAAACAAACTAGCAAACATCGTTATCATATCTCAAAGCCCAATTCTGATCTAATTCCTATACTGACTTAGAATTTGTTGTTATTATTTAAGTTCCAATGACAATGCAATAAGGAACTAAAATAAAAAATAGTTATTTGATAATTCTTACTAATACGTAAGTACTATTAAAGTTGTATTGTAAATAAAAAGTAAGCTTCACAGTTTTTGAATGTCTACTTTTCCAAAGATACAAAGTACGCTTGATGACAAGTTCCATCGTGGCATAAAAAAAGGAAGTAACGATCCTTCTCATTGTGCAGCCTTAAGCTACTTTAAATATTATTCATAAGCTAATGCTTAAACTCAACTTACCCACAATATTGATAGCTCTCCACACCTTTCTATTAAACCTGAATTCAAACCTCGAATCTAATTATCAGACATTAAGAAGCATACTTAATCAACAATTATCAAAAGAAACAATTTGTCATTGCCATACATAAACTATTTGTATGATGGATTGAATTAATAAAATTATAAAGAAGCTGTTATAAAAGCATGCATGTCACTTTTGATAAAACGGCGTAAGTCACGATATAAAAAGGTGTAAGATGTAGTTACGTCTTTATTCCCTGCGATGCTTGTGACATTGACATTGTGATTGAAATGTCTGTAGTTGTTACGGTTTTGGTTAAGTAGATATGCTGTTTTGGTGTTGTGTGGGACTGAGATTGAAACCTGAAGTGGTGACGAATGGTAAAGTTTTGATACGTATAAACATTAAAGGTTTGTATCACTAAGAGCAGTATATGCAAAGTGAAGATCCTACAAATTTTATAAGCAAGAAGGTCTATTTGTTTGATTTTTTTACGTTTGTGTCTCCTTCACGGCTTAATGACTGCCGGGGCTTCCATGAAATTTTGCAAAAAATCTTAAAATGCGTAGTTCTCATTGCATTAACTGTATTAAAAATATAATAAATTTATAATTTCGTTGATTATTATTTTATTATTTACGGTGGGATGTTCTGTTGCTGGTGTTGTTTATTACGTCTAAAGTGTAAAGTCCACTACATTATTAAGAGCGATCATGATTTGAATTTAATGTAAACTGAAAATAGTAATGGATATAATCAAAGCATAAGTTGGCCTTATAACGTATTTAATTGATTGAATACTAAAAAGATGAACATGAAACTACCGTGAAACTCACTCAATATTAAATGATGAAAATGCGGGTAGTTGTGCGCCGGTGTTAGTTTCGTCGGGTAGTTGCGCGAGCAGAGCGGCGGCGCGCAGTGCGCGTATTTCGGCAGCCGCCGAGTCGCGTTGCTTCTAGGAAAAAGGGCTACGAATTAGCCCGAAAGCTAAACGAGCGTGATTTCCTTTAAAATATCAAAATATCAGATTACGGGCTTGTTTCTAAGCTAAGGACAATCTCGTGAAAATTTATTATCTGAAGTAAAAAAAGCTTCCTGGTAATATTTATCTGAAAACTCAAGCTTTTCTGTAAAAACGCATAATAACCAAAGCCTCAGCGGATTAGAGGCGGTGACAGTCTTACACACACACAAAGGACTGCTTTAACTATGAATTGATTTATTATACGCGAATAAAACCTCCTCGAGATTATTTATTTTATTTGTGAATGGAACTGAGATGTCATTGACTGGCAATGATTTTGTATTTTTATTTTGTTGAAGTTTAAAGGTTTTTTTTTATTTGACTGGATGGCAAACGAGCAAGTGGGTCTCCTGATGGTAAAAGATCACCACCGCCCATAAACATCTGCAACACCAGATCAGGTATCGCAGATGCGTTGCCAACCTAGAGGCCTAAGATGGGATACCTCAAGTGCCAGTAATTTCACCGGCTGTCTTACTCTCCACGCCGAAACACAACAGTGCAGGAACTGCTGCTTCACGGGAGGATTAGCGAGCAAGGTGGTGGTAGCAATCCGGGCGGACCTTGCACAAGGTCCTACCACCTGCGTGGTGCTAGGTTACGTGATAGGCTGACTTTGGACTCTCAGTTATAAATATAACTCCATATTAATCAATATTAAGTATATAATCAATTCTTATTTTATTTTATTATTAGTATGAACTGTAATGCTATAAAATTTCATTGACTAATAAATGAAACATATAGCTGCAAGTTTAAGTGTTAACCCAGGGTTGACTATTTAATCTTTGAACCCTAGACCATGCCAGCAGCTCTTGGTGTGTTGTTTTATTATATAATCCAATATTGCTTGGAGGCATACGATATCGAGGTAAGTAAAATGTATGTCAAAAGGTAGGCTGAATTGTCACGGGACCACGCCACTGCGACATACCACAAGATGGACTTGCCATCAAGTGGATGTCCCAGGTGGCAATGACACAAAATTAATAGTTAATAGTATTGGTAATGATATTATAAGTTTCGTTTCCTTCTAGAACTTATGTCACGAGTGAAAATTATTTTTTTGTAGTATAGGTACTTTTTTCTATAGTACAAAATTGACGTAACGGTAAATAAAACTAACAGTGGCGAATTACTATTCTTAGTATTAACCACCACCACCATCCCAGCCTATATACGTCCCACTGCTGGGCACAGGCCTCCTCTCATAACAAGAGGGCTTGGGCCATAGTTCCCACGCGAGCCCAGTGCGGATTGGGGACTTCACACGCACCATTGAATTGCTTCCTTCACCGCAAAGCTCGTGGTAAATTTTAAGTGTAATTCCGCACATGAATTTCTAAAAACTCAGAGGTGCGAACCGGGGTTTGAACCCACGACCCTCTGCTTGAGAGGCGATAGGTCAAACCACTAGGCCACCACGGCTTAGTATTAGTACTAATTAAGTTATTTTGTGAAGAAAAAAAAAACATCCTTTTTTGCTGATTATACTTACATTGTCAGCTAATCTACATATTTATGCCAAATTTCAAGTCGATCCGAAAATTTGAAGTGGATCAAAATTAACTTGCAAGATTTGAAGCAAACAAAAATAATCAAATAAAAAAAGTCCGTCGTCTAAAAAGTCTTTGACAAAATTCCTTACCTTTCACCCATAACCAAAAATCCACTAATTACCCAACATACAACCCTCCGTTTCGCTCTGCTGGTAAACTAAAACGCTTTGCTTCATTTCAAAGTGATAACAAAACGATACCAATCTTAAAACAATTTCTGCAGTAAAGTCATAATTACCCATGCCACTCATTACCAATCTTACGACCCATTTCCTTAGCAAATCGGCTGTTTCTAACTATTTTTCTAATTACCAACCGAGCGAGCGAAGAGTCTCCGTTTTAGCTTGGAAGCAAAGATTTTGTTTTATATCTGTTTTCCTCTTCAGATGTCATTTCTTAACCGATTCTCGTGAAATTTTGTCAGCAGGTTTGATAATCATTATGGTTTTTTTGTCACTTCCGTTTTCGGAAATGGTAGAGTTATGGGAGTTGAAAACGTTAAAGACAGACTCGTGAGGTCTACAGCTTAGAGAACCACTAGTTTCTAAATCAATGTTAAAACTTTATTAAGGGATCCTTTCAACTGCCATAATTGTATAAGTCATAATGTAATGTTTGTCATAATTATTGTTAGTCTTTTTTTTCCTCTAAAACGTTTTTAAATGGTTAAATCTTGTTGAACTCTATAGGTTAGGTTAGTTTTGTTTTGTGACAATTCTGAAAAATAAATGTTTTCAGGGAAAAAGAGTTATGTCAAACATTACATTAGGACTAACAATTTTCGATTTTTTTTTAATAATCTTAAAACAATTAAAATAAATATAGTTAAAAATTGTGTAAATTTAGTTTGATTTTGCGTAAAATAATATTAACTGTTTAATTTGCTATATTAAGGACCTACTTTAAATGATAAAATTTGATTTAATTATAATTAGTCTTTTTTGCCTAATCCACAGGGAATCCTAGTTTGGGCATTAGGTATTTTTCTGTTGTAAGCTCAGGTCCTTAGTTAAAATAATTATTCAATCAATTATTTACTAGTATTCTTATTTCTCCTACAAGATGGAGCGACGACTTGTTAGGATCGCGGGATCGCGGTGGATGCGGAGGGCATTAAGACCGGTCTGAGTAAAGAGCTTTGGGGGAGGCCTATGTCCAGCAGTGGACGTCTTTCGGCTGACATGATGAATATTATTTTTGCAGCAAAGAATTGTATTTAAACATACTGTTATCTTTACGTCGAACCACCATCGGCGTCGACCACCCAACACCGATCCTACGGCACATTTACGGCAAATCGGCTGTTTTCTATTTTTTTAATCTAAATAAGGATTCCGTGGGTATCATTGTGGGGTACACAATGGTTCAGGCGTATGGTCTGTTAAAAATATCGCAGAATATGTATGATGTATGAGCTTAGCCAGGACAGGGCTGTGCATTGAAATTGAATTATTATAATGCGACGAATATGAAGGCAAGTTAAAGGTACCTACTTAAAAGTTTGTGGTATCGTTTATTAGCCGAACCGAAACCTAAATCTGTAGAGTTCTGTTTGTCTGTCTGTTTTTATTATCAGTTATCACTCAATTTTTTATGACTAGCTAAAATCTGAAAAGAAGTAATTAGAGGGATAGACCTTCGAAAAATATTTTTTTGAAATTTAAATTCTCATTTCCATAGTCATTAATTTCGAGTTCATTACCTACTAGATGACATATGAATAAGAACAGTACGATCATATATAGGTAAACAATACCTATATGGTCCTATGTGTTTTACTAAGTACTTAGTAGCTCTATAAACTGGCAGATCTTGCGAGTTACAAATATGATTTGAAATTGAAATTTCCAAAAACTGAATCCACATTATCGAAATTGCTCACAAAATTTTCTGAAAATCGGCAAAGAACTGCGACCTAAGGCAGATAACGGCTGGACGTCCAATGGCAATCCGGACAGATATACGAAAGTATTTTTGTCCTTTAAACAGAGACGCTACGCTCGTGCTTTCAAAAAGTTTCGAATTTCACAGGAATTCCATTTATAAGATTTTGTCTACGTCATCATAAAAAAAATCCTGTCAACTTAACTAATTCAAATTTGTGATGTCATTGTTAATATTAAATATCGATTTAATCAATCTTTGATCGCGCCACTCCTGCGCAGCGTAGGCGTCGACGCGAGGAATAAGTCTGAATGGAGCATTACGGGATATAATGAACGTCGCAATTTAAAGCTGAATTTCCTGCTAATTCATAAAAGGTTGAAGCATTATATTTTGTATGAAGAATCGGCAGGCGTTGGACCGTGTGAATAAACAAAAGTGCCTGGGTGACCGAGCTTTGCTCGGGCTAAAACTCGTTAATAAGTGTTTTTCCAGAGATAAGAACAAGCTAGATCAATTTGTTATCCCCGAAAACCCCCCATACCAAATTTTATCAAAATAGTTGGAGCCGTTTTCGAGATACAGATAAATCGTTCGCGATTTTCGCTCGCTGATCATAATTGTTATGTAAGCTATTAAAATATCTTGAATAAAAAAAAAACATCCCCGAAATATGTAATAATATAATAATAATTGCTCGTTTAAAGGTATTAGATAAAAAAATATATTTTTGGCATTAAATAGTTAATGTATTAGGATAAAAAATAAACCCATTCAAAATATTGATTAACAAACAAGAGCTGAAGACTTTTTGAATTCTTTGTTTTAACGTTTTTTTTTTCAAAGCCGGTGGGCAATTATTTTTTTGGTAAAGAAAGGCTGAAACACTTTTAATTAAATAACGTGTCGTTAAAGTTGTCTCATTCCATTCAAAAGAATATTAATTAATAACGAAAATACAATAAATAATCCAAATGAATGAAATTAATTACATTATTATAAAGATAGTTGGATTGAATAGATGTCATTCTGTCCTTTGTGAAGAACGTCACGCGTCTTTAATTGTGCTTAAGAATACTGAATGATATTTTCTATGAAGAATGTATGAGATTAATTTTAAAGAAATTTTATAGTTCATACTCGCTTCGCCCGTGTCCAGGAATGTACTTTCCCAGAAGAAAAATTGAGTTTTTGTTAATTAGAAGATCTGACTTTCTTCCAACATATTTCTTTTACTTCAAACTTAAAAAACCATTGAATCCAGCAGGTGATTCGAAATACCATGTTTTTTATAATGTTTTTTTTTTATTTGAATTGGACAACTAAAGATACATACATAAAATAGTATCTAAAATTAGGTTCCATTCATATAATTACAAGAAAGGAACTCAAAAAATAATAATACATTCTTATGATCTAAAATAATGATTGAATATTTTTTTTATTAGGTGTTTTTAGTAGGTATACGTCCTACTGTGTAGGGCACAGCAGGGCTACTACGAAACTCGAAACTCAAAGTTCGTGTCATGCGGTCCCTCTGACACTTATACTATTTAATACGAGAGCGAGAGGGACGGTACGAGAAGAACTTCGAGTTTCGAGTTTCGTAGTAGCCCTGCAGACCTCTTTTCAGACAGAGCGGGCTTGGGCCGTAATTCCCACGCGGGCCCAGTACGGATCGGAAACTTCAGAAACCCTATTGCAAGTTAAACTATTAAATTTTTTCGCAGGTGTGTGTAAATTTCAAGTGTGAGTTATCACATAAATTTCGAAAAACTCATTGCGAACCCGGCAAATATATACATAAATAAAATAAAATAATATAACGTCATATTAAATTAATATAAAATTTGGAAATAAAATTGTATTTAAAGTGGTTTATGGTAATAATATTAGACCGTTATTTATCTATATTTATATTTTTTTCAAGAACCATTGAAATGACCTGCATTAAAGAGAACTAAGGTATATCTGCCCCAAGCACGTCTTTCAATAATACTTGCCGAAACGGTAATGAGGCAAAAAAAAAAACGTTAGAATATTTAATTTTTTCATAAAAATTAACCCAAAGCACTCTTTCACTTGCCGAAACGGTAATGAGGCAGTAGAATGCGTGTTTGAACTTATACGAGTATGTCAATGTTGCCACCTAGTGTCAACAACCCGTATTGTTTTATACCCCAATATCTATGTAGTGAACTGACAAATAATTCATAGCATTGTTCTTTACTCACGTTTAACGGCCGACAGGGCCATCAGTCGATGCCAGCCAATCTAACTTTGTCCTGAATGTTGCTTATACACGTGCTGCTTGCGGCATACAAACCAGGACTCCTACGAAGTGGCCAGTTCTAATAATTGGGTGGTTTTCTCGGTAAATCTATCAAACAAAAAAAACCTTTACTTTATTTTTATTTTATTTTATTAAGTATATGATGTAACTAAAAATTTACGGTGTTCGCAATTTTTCCTTTATCTGTGCTATAAGACGTTGCTTCGTATCAAATTTCAAGATTCTGAGTTTACGGGAAGTACCTGTAAGTAAGTAAATAAATTTTGATTCCCTTACGAGTTTCGACAATTTGCGGATATTTGGGGCATAAACGGCTGTATCTTTTGATTGCGTTGGCTTAGAAGTTTGATTTTTTCACAGCTCCAAGGAACAGTAGACTTGAGTATTTGATATAAATTTCAGCTTGATACCTCCACCCACGCGTTTCTGAGAAAAAGGGTCTTGACAGACGGACGGACGGATGGATAACAAAGTGATCCTATAAGGGTTCCTTTTTTTTCTTTCCTGGTACGGAACCCTGAAAATGACAAAGATGAAGAATCTAAGTAAGGGATAGATTTTCTGTGACGTCACGCCATGCTAAAATGTGTCGCACGTGCGTGGTGCTTTAAATGCCTATATGACGTGTCCAACATTTTTTTTAAATGTAATTGGGTATTAAGATTTTTAGGATGGTCCATATTATATTTTTTATCGATAGTAGAGTTTATAATGTAACTCACACCTGTAGATATATTTTTTTTCACTTTCCGTTTTGTTGTAAAAATAAATTGAAACTTTATTTAGGCAAACCACACGTTTCGTGAGAGTAATAGGTTTTGTGCCTTGGTCTGTTTAATTAAAAAAAGAGGTCGGATTTTCAGCCGTCAGATGACAAATGTCGCCGCACAACGACACACACAACATTATAAGTCTACTATCGATAAAAAATATGATATGGACCATCCCAGAAAACTTTGAAGGACTAGTTAACCAAAAATCCAAGATTAAAATTAATTAAAGCAGTTGAAATTATTCAAAAAGCATGCAAATAACACATGAATATAATCCACATCAAGCCTCATTAAATCCTATATAGATTAGTCCATTCTCTAAATATTATATAGTTCAATGTGTTTACAAAGGCAACACAAAAGCTTTTTTTTTTATAATCAAACTAATGCCATCTTCAGGTAGTTACATTGACGACGCGATTCTAACGTCATCTTTCGACCCGTATAGCCAAGTTTACGGGTGCATATTCAATTTTCTACTCGCCATTCCTCAAAAACTCCAAATTCTCTGTTTCACATCGACACAGTACAGATACAACTTATTTTAAGTTTTTAATGAAATATCCTTTGGCGTACTTGATCTCCGGGGTAAAGAATAATTTAGCTGAGATCCGAAGTGTGTAACTTGGATGACAGAAGATTAAATTATGTCTTAACCCTTGTGTAGCCGGCGGCGGGACCTTTTCGCAGGATTTATTTTAGCCTTTTTTTCGGTCGTCGCCATTTTGTTTTAAGTGTCACACTAACTACTAGACTATTAGAAATACCGATATCAAAAACGTCTTAGGATACCAGTGGCGTAGAGTGAACATGTTCGTTAGGCAACTCGGACAGTGAGAAGCGTGAGTGTACACAATTTTTGCTACACTTGTCATGGACAAGTGCGAGTCGGACTCGCGCACGAAGGGTCCGCCGATATAAAATATTAGGCACATCATGAAATGGCGCCATTTCATGATATGCCTAAAAGTTGGCTAGGCATATCACGACGTGCCTGAGAAACAATACGGCAGATCGATTAGAGCAACGCATTCGTCGATATTCCTAGCTTTATACCGGGCACATCGTGATTTGCTGAAAAAAACAATAATTTAGGTAAGACGAGCGAAACGAGAAGTGCGGTTAGTATGAATTATGACCACTACGCACGAGCCGAGCAAGCGAAGCGAGCGTGCCGCGGCAGCGGCCGGCGAAGTGCCAGAAACGATATGGCGGCATTTCATGATATGCCTAGGAATTTCATGATCTGCCTAAACTAGCAAAATCATGAAACGGCGGCGTTTCATGATAATATGCCTAGAATTTCATGATCTGCCTAAACGTCACTAGGGAACGTTGAGTTTTGAACGATATGGCGGATGTCCCTTAGCCAATTCATGAAATGGCGCCATTTCACGATATGCCTAGGAAATTCGTGATCTGGCGGATTTTACGATCGGCCGCCGACATCTATAACGTCACGTCAAAAATTTTGGCAACCCAGTGGGAATCGAGTTATTACGACATTACGCCACTGATAATACTCATTTACCCCTAGGCAAAGTTGTTTTGACTCAGTAGTAATATGCCTATATTGAAATGCTCAAAATTGCATGTCTAGATATAAAATCCGGACAAGTGCGAGTCGGACTCGCGCACAAAGGGTACCAT
>NC_133480.1:15448459-15516761 GCF_025370935.1 Choristoneura fumiferana
TTTTCTCTAAATCCAATAATTCTTCAGAATTGTAGGTGCATTACGAGTATTAATTGTTTCTCAGTCAGTAACTCAGTACTTTATTTGTTAGTTTTTGATCTATTTATTTTTATTCACTTTTTTGACTTTGATCATAAATTAAATTATACCAATCTATTTTTTTTAAATTTTATATTTTGGCATAGATAGGTATATAATACCATTTCCACAGATCTCTCTCTAAGGTTCTGGCAGAATACCGGCGCTGCGGTCACCCGCAGTTTTATGCTGAGTCAGCGCCTTTTAGGGTTTTTACTTTCTACCATCCTCAATTTTTTTTAAATTTTCCACCCACCGGTTTAGATTTTAGAGGGGGGGGACGCTCGATTTTAATGAAAATGGTTTTTTTTATTCGACTGTATGGCAAACGAGCAAGTGGGTCTCCTGATGGTAAGAGATCACCACCGCCCATAGACACCAAAATACATCGAAAATTCATCTACAAATACAAGTCCACTGCTGGACATAGGCCTCTCCAGTTGCACTCCACTGAGCACGATCCTCGGCCACTCTCATCCAGTTCTTACCATCTATCCTGCGAAGATCATCGCTCCACCATAATAATAATTATATCGTACAAATAAAATATATACACGTCTAAAATCCATACTATGTGCGAGTGGGACATGTTTGTGTGTATGTTTGTCCGTCTTTCACGTCGAAACGGAGCGACGGATCGACGAGGTTTTGGCATAGAGATATTTTATGGGCCTACTTTTTATCCCGGAAAAATGCACAGTTTCCGAGGGAACAGCGCGCGATAACCGAAATCCACGCGGGCGAAGCCGCGGACAAAAGCTTGTAAATAAATAAATATAGCATAAACAGCAACAAATAAATAAATTGACATGAATCAAATTATTACACGATGACAGATAGTGCTGATAATGATGATGATCTAGTGAATTAATCATCTTGTATTTTTAAATTTTGCAATTTATCCAGCGGCCATATTGTGTATAAAACAGTATCATATACAGCGACCGAAAAAACATTAAAAGAAATTGCGTAAACAAATTATGGATACAACATCAGTATTGTATTCGGCAATAATCGTTACTCTGTAACTTAAATAACCTTTAGAACCCTGTCTAAGTCACGAGAGAGTTGACAACAGATATAATTAAACGAACTAAAATAATTTCTTTGCTCACCCGCGACCTTATGATAGCTAAGTATATGCAAGATATGCGTGTTCATGCAGTTCCTCCACCACACTGTAAGAACACACACAAATCACACAAGCCCATCTATCACCACCACCACAATACACTGACGCGTTTCGAACTCAACCAGAGCTCATCTGCAGAGCAACACAACCGTACACCATACTACCAAATGTTCGACTAATGAACCACAACTAACGTTTTGATTTGTCACTGCTACTCACTACGTAACCACCTATATTTTTTCTTAAACAAAACAAGATGAGGTAACCATCAAAAACCCAGCCCGGTTTACATACTAAGTTACTTTTTGCTATTTGATATACATAAAGGGACATAGGCACATAAGTATAGGTAGGCAGCTTGGGGTCGGTGACAATACAATACCATGATTCGAGCTGTGTATCTCGCTAGAGTCTAAAAAGTTCGTTATTAAACACCTACAATTTATTACTAACATTTCCATGGTATTTAATGGGGCTAACAATTTTTACTTTTATGTATTTTTAATTGCGTTTTTTGTCTGAATACATGTTTTCTTTTTTCTTAGACTTCAAGTGCCTATGAATCACCACCAGGATGTTCCAGCATATCTGCATATCTGGCTGAAGGGTATGGTATTTCATCGCTCAAGTGTGGAACAAAGATAAAAATCGCTAACAAAAGAATTTTTACATCTTCCTTATTATCGTTTGAAAGAAAGAAAGAAAGAAATAAATTTATTTAGAGCCATAAAACAAACATAGAACAGATAAAGACATACATGACGCTAAACAGGTTCCCACTCAGCATAATGCCACGGCAAGCCGTGGCGCTGATTTTCAGTGAGGACCTTATTTACAAACTGACTTAAAATAAAAATTAAAAAATAAAATAAAAAACATTACATTGTATGGCAAAACCGGCTTAAACAGTTCAATCGTGTGCAGTGGAATTGTTTATGTCACCGCAAAAAGTATACTTTGCAAATATGAATAATGCATAATATTACTATTAAAATGGTTATTTAAAAACAACATGCTACATACCTGACTCCTTAAAAACAAAAACACAGGTATTTCTATTAAAATTGTTTGATGGTTTGGTCTTCCTATCGTACCAAATAAATATTTTTTAATAAACAAATTATTTTAATACAATGAATTTACGGTAGCCACAGACGCTTAAGCTTATAACTTGACCCACCCTAGCCAGGTAGGCAGTCCACTTTGAATTATAATTATGGCCGCTTTAACGTATGTCTTCTTCGGACGGCGTTGGTGTCCTTATTTTTCTCTGTCTGTCTGTTCGTCCCCCGCTGTTCGGTATCGGGAAAAATGGCGATTGCCATCGACGTATTTTTACTGATTAAAATTGAAAGTTCTAAGTCTTAGAGATCGCATTATCCCGCTAGGTACTCAATTGTATTGTTTTTTGTATGTCTTAGGCCTCTAGGTTGGCAACGCATCTGCAATCCCCCTGGTGTTGCAGGTGTCTATGGGCGGTGGTGATCTCTTACCATCAGGAGGCCCACTTGCTCGTTTGCCAGCCAGTCGACAAAAAAAAATTTTTGTTAAGCGTGAAAACATAGAAAACTCTTTTTTCTCATTGATTCAGTGGATTTATATCTACAAAATACAAATGTGTACAATAAAACATATTTATTCATAACACAGCACACCATAAAGCAGTGCAATGAGTTTACAAAAAGACAATAACTTGCGCAGATAGCAGGCGGTCTTTTCTCTTAAAAGAGATCTCTTCCGGACAATATTTTAGAAATGAACATGCCCTATTCTTATCACATCAAAGTTTGTCAAGACTTTACATACATACATATAACTATGACAGATACCCGGGCACACAGCCGCTGCCAAATAAAACGAGAATGAACTCGTAGAATTTGACACGTGTTGGTGCTTTTGTGGTGTTTGTGATATTGACCCTCTGTGACTGTATGTTTCATGAGGAGAGGAGGGAGGGTTCTGCATGTTAACATAAAAGACGCGCATACATAGCTGTAGCGCATTATTGATAGCGGAGTATTTTAGTTCAAAAATATATCTACAGGATGCCTCTGACCAATGGTGCTTTAAATTCAAGGTTCGATTCTACTCGCAAAACTAAGCTACTTTTGTTTTGTAACATTTTCAAAAACTTAAATTTAGATCATTTATTGACCCTCAAAGTTTAATTGTTAAATCAGTGTATCGGACACGGCGGTGTTATCGCTGTCTCTTTGTACGGGGGCCTTTAAATAATTTTTGAGATTTATTTGACATCTCTAAGATAAACATTTATCAATTAGCCGTCAATTTAGTATTGTATCGCATACATTGAAAATTAAATTTAATTTGTATGAAAAAAAATAACAGTACTTGTTCATATTTTTAAAAAGTAGCAGAACATAAGTTGTATGTATGTATGTAAACTCTTTATTGTACAAGAGAAAATTAACAAAATACAACTGACAAACTTTAAGATACTTGTACAAAGGCGGACTTATCCCTTTAAGGGATCTCTACCACATTCCACAGCCTGGCAGATTGCACTGTAAAGGATTTAGAGTATGTTTTGGATGAGGTAGAAGGACAGGCTAAAAGGAGATTGGTACTCGATCGTAACCGATAATGACTGCCAGCAGCCAAGTAGCTGAAACGCTCGGGAAGGTATAAGGTATAAGTAGCTCATTTATGCGAGTAGAATCGAACCCTGGTTTTAAAGCACCATGGTCACCCTGTATACAGCCAAAGCGTCAAATATATGAATGTATACATCGACTTTATGGTCATTGGCATAAAAATATAATGTATAGTTATTTTTGACGTCTTGGTAATGTACCTGCATAATTATAATTATTTATGCCCTTGACCGTACTGCCGATTTTTTGGATAGGTATTAATTTGAACTGTAAAACCTTAAACACGATCCTTACAACAAGAATCTTTCTTTGTTTTATGATATGGAACCCTTAAAAACACAGGCAGCCAAATAAAACTATTTAAAAAATTAAAATTGACACATTCAAATTTAAATTTCGAATGCTACCGACGCGTTCCAATCATGGCAGAATGCACACGTAGCGCGTCCAATCGGAAAATAAGATATAGGTGATCGAAGTTATTATCTACAAAGTTAAACTTGCCACTCGTTTGAAGTGCTACGACTTTAACACTGTGCCGTATGATTGGTTTTCGAATGATTATTGGTGAACGAGTGAATGGTTATCGTGGTTTCGGTAGCAATGTGAAACCGATTGGAAAGATCGGTGAAGTACACATTCCAGTGAAACAATGCGGTTAATAACTGTTTTAAAAAGGCTTTAGATTAAATGTTTTACTTGTTTAATATCCTCATTAACATATGTCAGCCGTAGGACGTCCATTGTTGGACATAGTAGGCTTCTCCCATAGACCTCCAGCTACTTCGGTTGGAAGCGGCCTGCTTCCAACATTAACCCGCGGCTTTACCTACATAGGTCACCCATTAATCTCGTTGGTGGACGTCCTACGCTGCACTTGTCGATCCGCGGTCCTTATTCAAGATGATCATCATCTGCCGAAAGACGTCCACTGCTGAACAAGGGCCTCCCCCTTAGAACGCCACAACAAACGACAACTCGCCACTTGCATCCACCGGTTTCCCGCAAGTGAAGTGAGTGCTGGATCGCCGATCGCGAGTCGCTCGATCCAATATGTTGGTCGGACTTAGTAACTCCTCGGAGTCGATAAGATTTGAAAGGAGTCAATAAGGGATTCGGATCCACTTGAGGATCTGACTCTTTTGAATCTTCAGATCCGGATGTACCCATCTCTAAATCTAGCGTCCATTCTTATGTTTATACGTTATAATAGATATTCCGAGAAGTGAACGAACTCGGTTCATCTCGATGTCGCAGTCACGTATCTCCTTCACATTCAAAAGACGTACAAACTGACGTCGTATTTTTGTTTCGATGCGTTTATGAGTTATCGTGACTGTCTTGTATGTACATAAATAAAGCGTGTGACTTTTAAAGCACTTTTGAAACAGGTGTTCTGAATTCGTAACTTCCTCTAAATAATTCGTTATATCTGTCGTTTAACGATTTGACTGGCGAAGTTTAGGCAGATCATGATCTTAGGCATGTCATGAAACGCCGCCATTTTATGATTTGGCTAGTTTAGGCAGATCATGAAATTCCTAGGCATATCACGAACCGCCGCTATATCGCTCGCTCGGCTCTTTCGTTGCTGTCACAATTTATACTAACCACTCCTCGCTTCGGTCGTCGTACCTAAATTTTTCTTTTTTTCGGCATATCACGATGTGCCGGTATAAAGCTAGGAATATCGACGAATACGTTGCTCTTATAAGGCATATCATGAAATGGCGCCATTTCATGATGTGCCTAGGAATTTCGTGATCTGGCGGGTTTTACGATCGGCCGCCGACATATCCATTCTAATTATACAATACAATACAAATACTCATCATCATCCTAGCTTATATACGTCCCACTGCTGGGCGCAGGCCTTCTCTCAGAAGGAGAGGGCTTGGGCCGTAGTTCCCACGTGGGCCTAGTGTGGATTGTGAACTTCACATACACCATTAAATTGCTTCGCAGGTTTGTGCAGATTTCCTCACGATGTTTACCTTCACTGAAAAGCTTATGGTAAATTCCAAATGTAATTTCGTACATGAATTTCGAAAAACTCAGAGGTGCGAACCGGGTTTCGACCTACGATCCTCTCCTTGAGAGGTCATAGGTCCAAACCACTAGGCCATCGCGTCTTTTTTACAAATATTGGTTATTTAAAATAAATATTTCTTATTCATAATATTAAATGTGAGGGATGGACAAACAGACAGCGGAGGTTTAATGTAGAGTCTTAGTTATTAAAATACTAGCTATTAGTAGTCGAGATATGCCGTAATGATTTCACGGTCGGCGTTACATTCGAGCACACCTTGAACATGAGCCAAGGATCAGCTCGAAACAAGTCTGACATACATCGAGTATTAATTCTTCAGTGACATATAATCTATTTTAATAAACTCTTATAGTATCTTTGTTACGGAACCCTCAAGATAAGTATAGGCACTCAGAGAATTTCAGACGCAAAAACGCGACCCCCCCCCCTCCAAATACCGTATCGCATTTCGTGTTTCAACACCTCACTGTGTGTCAATGTCAGGCGCACAGCCATTAGCACTAAATCCCGATCGCTGGGTCGATAAAACGATATTTAAGGCGATAAAAATATATTGCTTCATTCGCTGCCATCAGTAACAGTTGAAGCCTTAGCGAATGCTTTTTTTATATTTTTTATTCGACTGGATGGCAAACGAGCAAGTGGGTCTCCTGATGGTAAGAGATCACCACCGCCCATAGACACCTAGCGTTGTCAGATTGTGCGTTGCCAACCTAGAGGCCTAAGATGGGATACCTCAAGTGCCAGTAATTTCACCGGCTGCCGTACTCTCCACACCGAAACACAACAGTGCAAACACTGCTGCTTCACGGCAGGATTAGCGAGCAAGATGGTGGTAACAAACCGGGTGGACCTTGCACAAGGTCCTACCACCTGCTGCTGTTGTTATTTTTAGACTAATTTATACTATTCGATGTATTTTTTCTTTCCTTTTAAAAACTGATTTTATTAACATTGGATGTTACTTATAGAAATAAATAACAATTTTTTTTTCATGTGTATCGAATATGGGTAAATAAATGTCACTATTACTTATACTATCTCTTTCTCTTATTAAAACTATGATTCACACGAAATTTTTTTTGGTAACAAAAAGAAGGTTATAGTCTATCTAATAAACTGAGATTTTGAAAAAATATACATATTATTGACAAATTTTAATTAAAATTAAGTTTTTTTTTTAATCTGAAGGGCATTTAGTTAAAAACAAATTGCAGAATTGCAGATTGCGGTGCGGGGCGGACTGTCGCGGTGGCGGTATCGCAGTGTTAGGAAGAGGGTAGATCGTTTACGTCCGATTTATTTTTCTGACTGACAGAGCTACTACAAAGTTCGAAAATAGAAGTTCGTATCGTACCGTCCCTCTCACTCACGTTTTAAATAATCTAAGCGTAAGCGGTACGGCAAGACACGAAGTTCAAATTTTGCACTTCATAGTAAAGAGCCAGTATACATACCCGCAATTCTCCAGTCGTCTCGTAATCATGGCGCATGCAACTGTGCCGAAATATCGAGCTTCTCTAAAATCAAGGTACGCGGAACAAAACCCGAATTTGAATCATAAAACTGAAAAAGCTGTAATATTGTAGTTACATGCGAAAGTAACTTTATTTGTCCCTCTGCCTCTCACCTTTTCACGCTTAAATCGCTAAACTAAGGTTAGATGAAGCGGCCGTTAATAAATGCCATCCTTGTTTATTTATGAACGCATTCTGCAAGAATAAGCAAGCGAGATATAGGTCTAGCAGTTTATATTTGTTAGTGAAATACGTCACCCTCCAACGACCGGGAGCCGGTCGCTTGCCACTCAAGGGTTTTTGACAGCGTGCCGGGAGCCGGTCGCCTGCCAAACAAGGGTGTGCCGGGACCCGGACGCTTGCCACTCCAAGGGGATAGTTTTGTCCCGCAAAAACGTATTCCTTGGAAGTTCCTTGGGTATAAAATCACTGGCAAAATCTAGTGATAAATTGATTAAAACTTATTTTAGATGAATTTCAAGTCCATATTGTCTATTTGCATTTGTAAGAACGACGCCCACGGTCTCACATGTGCATAATGCTAATATGGAAATAAAGATGCTGGAACTGCCTCATTATAATTTAACTAAGGGGCTGTTTCACTACCACCCATTAATCAATTTTATTAAACTTGAATAGATAAATTTATTGATCCTCAAAGTTTAATCGTCAAATCAGTGTATCGGAGATGACGGTGTTATCGCTGTCTCTTGTTACGGGAGACTTTGAATAATTTTTGACATTTATTTGACATCTCAGATAAGCATGTGCTGTCAATTTTGTTTTGTATCGCATACATTGAAAATTACATTTAATCTGTATGATAAAAATGAAATTAATAGTGATCATAAAGGACCATAAAGGATCAAAAAAAAAAAAGCCGTGGTGGCCTAGTGGTTTGACCTATCGCCTCTCAAGCAGAGGGTCGTGGGTTCAAACCCCGGCTCGCACCTCTGAGTTTTTCGAAATTCATGTGCGGAATTACATTTGAAATTTACCACGAGCTTTGCGGTGAAGGAAAACATCGTGAGGAAACCTGCACAAATCTGCGAAGCAATTCAATGGTGTGTGTGAAGTTCCCAATCCGCACTGGGCCCGCGTGGGAACTATGGCCCAAGCCCTCTTGTTCTGAGAGGAGGCCTGTGCCCAGCAGTGGGACGTATATAGGCTGGGATGATGATGATGATAAAGGACCCCGGACCTAAAGTATGTAAAATGTGGTTTAAGTTAAATATCCTCAGATTTTGATATGTTATAGATAGAGTCCTATACAAAAGTGTCTATGGGTTCTATCTCTGTTTCAGAGTCCCTTTCAGAGTTTAGTTTAGTTTATTAGAAACTTTTGTTCAGGACTGTAGGATCTATAACATTATCAAAATCTCAGGATATTCACTGAAACCACATTTTTCATACTTTTGGTCCGGAGTCCTTTTAAAAAAGTTGCTGAACCAAAGTGACTCGTAATTAAGCCGCATCGAACCTTGGATTAAAAGCCCCATGGTCAGAGACTTCCTGTAAAATGTTTTATTATCTTCTTCCTAAGAATCTAGATATTTCCAGTTCGTCGATATCATTGGTCTTGAATTGTGTGTGGCCAGAGTCGACGCGTGGCCCTTTGCGAAGCATTAGTTGAGCCTTTTGTATCCATTGCATTGATTATGACGTCCAAGTTATTGCCGGTACTTAGCTGATCGTTGATAATTGTTGTCAGTTTCCATTGGATTTGCAGTTCTTGAAGTTTTTAGTGACGAGTGGGTTAGTGTGAGTTTAAATTACTGAATATTAAATAAATTTGGATCATTTAATTTAGTATTAAAACCTGTTATAACAATACACATAATACATTAAAATTCATCAAAAAGTTAAGCAATGTAAATTACAACTAATATAAAATAAAATCAAAAATTAAAATAAATCTATAATAAATATTACTCGTTAGTTTATCAGTTCAATATGACCTGTCATTTAAATAGGATGATGTTGGATTAGAAAAAAAATACATGCAAGATTTTGAACAGACGATAAATAAATAAATATCACGGGACAACTCACACCAATTTACCTAGTCCCAAAGTAAGCTTAGCAAAGCTTGTGTTATGGGTGCCTACTAAGCAACGGATAAATATAATTATATAGATAGATACATACTTAAATACATATTAAACACCCAAGACCCGAGAACAAACATTCCTATTTTTCATACAAATATCTGCTTCGACACGGGAATCGAACCCGGGACCTCAAGCTTCGTAGTCAGGTTCTCTTACCACTAGGCCATCTGGTCGTCTAAACGACCGATACGAACGATAGATACTGATATTAAAAATTTAAGCACCATTAGTTTTGTGGTCTGTGATGAAGGAGAAGTTATTTGTGGATTTAAAGAAGAAATTCTATTACGGAAAATGTTTTTAAAAGTGATAATTTAGTTGATAAATAAGTGATTAATTAGTAGAAACAGTAATGTAATTTTATAAATGAAGGAAAATAAGTACCGCAGTGGGTACTAATTTTTTCATTACATTTCCAGACATCAATAATTCCTTTATGAAAGTTTGTAATGACCACTTAAATCATACAGTTAACCTAAAACAAGCGATTGGCATGTCATCAAAAGCGCTTCCCAGAAACTAAAACGACTTGTAACCTAATGAACCATAAACCTTTAAGGCAATAAACAAAAAACTTAACAACCAAATACATCGTATAATCTATTAACACCCAAAAACGGTGGCTTGAGACCCAAACGACCCGTATAGATTTTAAATTTATTTCCATTTAACTTGAACTACAAGAAATTATATCATCACCCAAATCCAAAATAGCTATCGAAAAAGAACTTAAAGAATAACAGAATACGACTGTACTTGTATTTGAATAAGATAGAGCTAACTTTGTTATTGCAGTTGAATCTAACAACAATAGAGTACAACTAGTAAAAAGAGATGCATGTGACTTTGAGTCTTATACAATATACAATAATGAAGTGGAAGAAATTTTAGGAGACGCAGTAAAAACTGGTGTTGATGTAAGAAGCGGTCAGGTATTTCGTGCGCGCGGAGGGTCTAAAATAAAGTAAGTAATAAATAAAATATCCACACGTTTGACAAATGAGCAACACTACCTTTATGGAGGCGGCGTGTATGAAAGCGGATGGGAGTATTCCACATACTAAAGATTGCTTTAGTATCACAAAGTAACAACATTGCCGGATAAAAATGTAACGGAAATTCCAAAACCACTTCAGACAACTTTTTTGTATCTGATTTTTTTAAGTTGAAACAGACGTTGAAAAAAAGGTGAAATAATAAGTGCAACAATTGAACGACTAAATCGTTCACAAAGACTGTTTGTTATAGAACCCAGTAAATGAAAACGAAAAAATAATATCACCAACAATAGCGTCGAAGCATTTGTGTTTAGGTTAAAGAATAATCATAACCCTGCTGCACATAAAGCAAAATTACAATATAAAATAAAAGCGATACGAGAATGATGCGAAAGACAGAAACCATAATACCGGCATCGCGCGACCAAACATATCAGATTGACTTTAAAACTCGGTAAAACACGCACAGAATTCATATTAGCCGATTAATAAATTCTCAGAAGTTGGAATAAGACATAAATTTTAATAATATATACCATAAATGTATTATCTGACTGTATCATCTTAAGTGGACTTGGTCGTGGTCTGAGCATTGTTTTATAGTGAATTTCGAGATCGTCGAGTGCGATGTTGAGATGAAAAGATTCTAAATTATTATGTTTTTGAACCTCAATTTGTCTTTTCTCTGTAATCTTTCATTCAAAACTATACGTGATACCGTTATTAGCTATTTTTCGGGCTTAGTATCTATTTAAATTAGAGTTATAGAACCTAAAACTGTAAATAAAAGTGAGTGTATCAAAGTTACGTAAGTTTTTATCAACATTGAAGTCTTTAAATCTTTCATATGACAGATTCTTATTTATTTGTCTGTAAATTTGGATAACATATGTAGCTAAAATGACGTTAAAAGTTATTGTGTTCTTAGAATGAACCTGTTTTTTTCTACGAAGCCCATAGTTGTCTTAACAGTTATTCATTGGAAACATTATTGAATTTGCTAAATTCTGCAATAGATATTTATAAATTATTATCGGAGTTTTCAAAGATACACCAGTAATTACTTTCAAAGCACAAAATGTTATAACACCATCTCGATTAGCATCCAGATTTCACATAATCAAAATAATGACAACAGAAGACCGCACACATTTCGATTATCTACTAAAACTACCTAATTACGAACGAATAGAGTGGAAAATGTGTAAGGAAATTACACCAAGTCTGAATCACCGTAATTGCAGTGCCACTGGTCTTACGAACAATCTTATGGCGACGTCGCCGTCACTTTCTCTCTTATCTACTTCGGTATCGGCATCTCTTTCTCGATTATAGTTTTATAAATTTTAATTTTTGCTTCGGATTTCATAAGTCACTGCTTTATTGCGATCCATTTTGAGTTTTATCTTCGAAGTCTTGAGTTGTTTTCTGTTTGTATCTTTTCTTTGTTATTGGTACTGGTTCTGTGATGATTTGTAATGGTGATTCCACATTGATTGAAATGAGAAATTGCAATGGTGTGTTTAGTTTTATTTCATGGTCGTGTTATGGTCACCTTTTATAAGATTATATTCGTAGTTAACTTGGAAAGCGGGGATATAACATGAGTCATTAAATTAGTCATATTATTATTTATATATGATAGTTAATGACTAGTTAGGTATCTGTTTGTGTATAAGGGCGGATGAACTTGATTACTAGATAGTTGAAGACCAACATTTCCCTTGTATCGTAAAGTATTTTTTTAATTATAAGCATAACTGTTATGGGTATTGCTACAGTTGCTTTAAGATAATATACCAAAAAAAAACTATCAATTTAATGTCCTTTTTCTATTTCTTGGCTATCCAGATTCAACCCAGACTACCATTAAGCGTTTTAAACTTTTACAAGTTTTACTCATAATTAACATATCGTGCGGATGCTATTAATATCCGTCGAAATTTTAAGTCCTACCTGACCTGACTATCCGCTCAAAAATTTTAACCTTAAAATTTCCATCGACATCGTAAACATACCCTAACAATCGGATGCTGATTCGGTCGGTCCATCAAAGGAGCCGATTCGATTCTCGATATAGAGAAACCATAAAACCCTTGCAGCTGCTGCAAACTTTAACTCATCCCCATAAGACTTAAATTACTTTAATTTGCTAACATGACTTCGTGGTTTTTCTGTAATTATGCTCCCGAGTCGATTTCTTTTGTTTGGCCAAGCGCTACTGTTTGCTTACCACTGGTCATCTTAAACATTAAATTAATCATCTCGAATGATTATCTAGCAGAATTGCTTTTGCTAATTTGTGGATTTTTTGTAGTAAATCGTAAAGCTTGTATTTAAAATGACCATTTGTATTAATGCATTGAGCTTTAGCGTTTCTAATACACATATTATTCCCTAGTGCAATAAATAATTTTCAGAAAAAAATGTGCCTGTTTGAAATTTTTGGCAATTGATAGACGTAATCATTCAAACAAAAAGAAACAGGAGAGTGAATGAACAGAAGTTCAAAAAATAAAATATAGATTTTGAAATATACTTAGTTGTGTATATGTAGGTATAATAAGTAGACACACATACTAACACTTCATAATAAAATAAATTTAAGATACCATTTAATATCCAACAATCATGAGAATGTAAAGCATAGAATACTGATATCAAAAAATAATCTCAAGGAGCATTAGCAATCAATCCATCGTCAAAATTGATTAATTTTTCAACAAAAAATCGAAATGCGGTAGCGAGGTCGAGTGCTCATAATAGATGGCGCTAGCGGTCGGTTCGATTTTCAAATTAAAGACTGCGCACGCGGCGAGGCGGCGCCGCCGATGCGGTGGTATTCTGATGCGTGGGATAGAGTTCCAAATGTAGTAAAGACTATATTTGGTTGCTTTAGGTAGCATTAGCATGACACATTATAATTTTATGCAAGAATTGTACGTTTATATTGTTATCTATATTTCTAGATAAAAAATAGATTACACTATTTTGTACAATTTGGTGACATTTCCGTATTACAAACAACTTATTTTATGTAGCTTGTTTTTAAATTTATCTCATTAAAACAAAATAAAATCAGACTTGTTTATAATAATCACGTAAGTAATTATCTTAGTAAAAAAAATACAATTGCACAAAGTAACAAAATATTTTTTAAATAGTTATTAATCAATTAATAAACAAATGACAGTCGAAATTTGTTTTGTATTAAACCACTTAAAAAGGGACACCTAGAAAAAATATAAAAAAAACTAAACGTACCTACAAATTTATCTTGCCCGGTAATATTAACGAAAATGGATCAAATTTGTATTTTTTTTTATTTTAAGTATCTATTTTTTTTGTAAAAAATATTCTCCTTATGTCTTACCAGTGAAAGTGCAATTACGTAGTTCTTGACCTAAAACAGTGACTACAGTACTCTTTAAAAGTCATCAGAATAAGGCTTCCCATTTGAAATCGAACTTTTATTACCACTGAGGGATTATTACTGACAATTGCATACAATATTGATTTTATGTCATTTTTTGTGGCCGAAATGAAATGGACGCGATGATGGCTATTATTTACACTTTTTGAGCCGTA
Source organism: Choristoneura fumiferana (assembly GCF_025370935.1). Classification (NCBI taxonomy): domain Eukaryota; kingdom Metazoa; phylum Arthropoda; class Insecta; order Lepidoptera; family Tortricidae; genus Choristoneura; species Choristoneura fumiferana. The sequence continues at coordinate 15,462,552 of NC_133480.1, forward strand.
AAAAGTTACGATTCATAGTTAACTAATTTTTATGGTATCGGTGCGACTAAATATCGTGGAAACAGTATAAATCTAGAGTATTTCCCATGGATACATACTTAACTATAAAATTTCATAATAGTTTTAAAAATAATTTAACCGCAAAATCTTTTTTTCAAAGACATACTTCAAAATACAATAATATTTTTACTTGCTTATAAATTTTGGAAGTTTTGGATTGCCGAAGGGGAAATATGATAGGACACTTGATAAGTCACGATAATTTCTTTCTTAACCTGCTGGAAGGAAAACGAGGTAGAGGAAGACCAAAATGGACCTATTTTAACCAGGTGAAGGAAAGGGCGGGTGTCGTGTCGTATCAGGAAGTCAAACAGCTGGCCAAAGACCGTGCGGACTGGCGATTACTCCACTGACAAGACAAGAGAGAGAGAAAGATAAATTTTGGAAACCTCAGTGTACGAATCAAAGTCAAAGTAAACATGATCTGTACCACAAAGTAAGAATACTGTTACTAACTAAATACGGACACTGAGTCCAAAATAATATATTTTTAATTTAATTCTAACTTAAAAGGCCGGCAACGCTTATGCTCTTCATATTGGGGTGTCCGTAGGCGGCGGTAATTCCTTCCCATCAGGTGACCCGCATGGTCTTTTTCCCCCCTTATAAAAAAAATTAAGTCTCATTTAGCAGGTATTTTATAACACTTACCGTAACTTATTAAACTTAACACTCCCACTTCCGTATCACCATATCGGACGTACGCCGGTAATTACAAAAATACATTAAATTAACACGAGCGCTGATTTATTTACGCGCACGCGCATTAATACTCGCGCTACTCGGAAACTGTAAGAAAACACAGATTTATAACTGTCAAACTGTAAACTGTTAATTCTGATGAAATGGTCGCGATAATTTTAGTTATTTCTGGGGTCCTGCGCCATAAGAACCGTAGCCAGTGTCGTGGGGACGTAATAATTCAACTTCCACAATATAAAAGCAATATAAAATATTGTAATATAATAATAATAGTATATATTTGACTAACAATGTGACAGAAAAGGAAAGAAATTGAATACGCCTGCTAGACATTTAGATACTTTTGCTTGACATTGTATAATCATCATCATCAGGCCCACGCGTCTGTTCCAGATGAATTTTGGCGTGTTGCCTGTGCACAACGTCTTTGGTGGCTGACTAGACCGATGCGAGAGCGACATGTTTGTCCACAGGCCAGGCAAGAGAAGTCTGCGGATGTTGGTGCAGAACCGCCTTGGTGTCGTTTCTGTCTCTTGCCAGCAAGTGCCTTGAGCCAGGCTTCATCGCAATACTTGCGAAGTTGCGACCCTCCAATACACGTCCGCGCCAATCTGTGCGTTTCTCCGCCTACTCTTCCCAGTCGAGGTGGTCAATTTTGAAAGCGGCCATGTCTCGCTTAGCGCAGTCCTTAAATAATATTGTATAATATTTTTATATGAATTTCATTTTTAGGTGTTTTTGATTTTTAATTTTTCGTGATAGTCAAGCCATGGTGGCTTCGTGGTTTGACTCGTGGTCTCTCATGCAGGTGATCTTGGGTTCAAACCTTTCGCCTTTAACTTTTTCGAAAGTCACGTGCGAAATCAAATTCGAAATTTACCGCGAATTTTACGGTGAAGCCTTTTCATTCTGAGAGAAGACTTGACTTGTATCCACCCTCTCTTTCTACCCTCGTCTTATACTGTGTGACAGAAAAAAGTGGTGAAAATGATTGTCATTCCAAGTGTTAGACAATTGATAAGATTTCATATTTCTAAGACTATAATTTAATTCGTTCTCTGTATTCTGTTTGGAAAGAGAAAAACGCTAATATTTTTAAAATTTCGCTACAACTATTAATTAATTTATTACAATTTTTTAAGATGTGCTTATTTTAAAAGGGCATAACTCCAAAACTACGACACAATAGATCCATTACTTTTGTCTAGTCTCTTAAAAAAAGATCACGTAAATCTGACGTAGACGTTGCATAGAGACAATATCAAAATTATGACAGCTCCTTTCTGGTGATAAAGGCAAAGGAAACATATCTATTATATTGTAGTGTTGGCAAATTCAGACATATTTTTTCAATTTTTTGTATTTTTTTTAATATGGAGAAATCAATTATAATAAATATTTTCCCATGTTCAGGAGGCAAAACTCTTTCGATTCCTGTAGTAATTAACAGATGTTAAAAAAATGAAATCTTGTCAATTAGGACCATTGCAGTGCCCATGTCTTGCATCGTCTACCATGTATGTTTCTTAACATACTTAATTAATAATAACTTAATCAACTTAGAAATATCGAAAATCCGACATTTTCATTTCAAAATTCAATAGGTAAGTATGTCAAAAACGGCTGAACCATTTATAATAAAAAAAACATCGCAAGGAAAATCATCATCATCATCGTGTCAGCCATAGAACGTCCACTGTTGGACATAGGCCTCCCCCATAGACCTCCAGTTGCCTCGGTTGGAAGCGGCTTGCATCCACCGTGAACCCGCAACTTTAACAAGGTCATACATCCATCTCGTTGGTGGACGTCCTACGCTGCGCTTGCCGATCCGCGGTCTCCACTCGAGAAAATTTGGGCCCCAACGACCATCTGTTCTCCGTGCTATATGGCCTGCCCTTTGCCACTTCAACGAGCTAATTCGCTTGGCTATGTCGGTGACCCTTGTTCTTCTACGTATCTCCTCATTTCTGATTCGATCCCGTAGAGAAACCCCAAGCATAGCTCTCTCCATAGCTCGCTGAGCAATTCTGAGCCTATTTATAACACCTATAGTGAATCACCACGTCTCGGATCCATATGTCATCACTGGCAACACACATTGGTTAAAGACTTTCTGTTCCTTATAAACAACCAGCTAAAAATACACCTTTTACACAAAAAAAGTTAATCGGATTTAAAAAATATAAACAGCAAATCGGTCCAAAAAATCACTTGTATCCTTGCGCTGGGGAACAATATGTTTTTTCTAATACCACGATATGAAAGCGAGTGTCAACCTTCGTCGCAAAAAAAGTTTGTATGAAAAGTATTGTAATTTCACAAATTTAAACGTGCATTTGGTGTAAATTAAAATAAGAATCGTTCCGAAGTGATTCCATTTTGAGAGTCGCAAATGATAAATTTGTATAAAAAGCTGGATTTCCTTTGGATGGTTTTCATTGAAAAATCTCCCTTATTAGCTAGAAATAAGATGCAGCTGGTAAAGAGGATTAAGAATCGGTATCAATTGAAAGCCGTTGAGTCGATACCGTTTTTATGCGACAAAAAACATGGAGATTTATAATGCCATGAGATCGATACGGCATTGACCACCTATTTAGAGAAAAAATGTAAAAAAAAACTTTAGTGTTCAAAATTAATCCTACTAATATAATAAATGTGAAAGTTTGTGTGTGTATGTATTTTACTCCTTCACGCTAAAACGGCTGGACGCATTTGAATTTGGTATGTAGATAGCTGGACATCTGGAATAACATATAGGCTACTTTTTATCCCGATATTCCCACGGGATAGGGATAAAATCTCGAAATAACAACCGCTGGGCTTAGAGTCATGAAATTTGGTAGTAGCTGCACGTCTGGAATAACACATAGGCTACTTTTTATCCCGATATTTCCAATCTCGAAATTTCAACCCGGGTTTAGAGTCTCAATGAATACCACGATATAAATTTTGGGAATTCCCAGGGGAATTTTATAAAATCCCGGAATTTTAATTGTACCATATCTAATAGTTTAAACGCAAGCGCAAGCTAATTAAGAAGCGCAAGCGGTAAGCGCAGCGCTTACTCGTGCGAAGCTGCGGGTAAACTCTAGTCCAAAATAATTCCAATGGTGGTCACTAGTATTTTACAAGCTTTTATTTAGTTTCACCTGTCCCGTTGTCTGTCTGTCTGTAATCAAATCTTGCAAGTTAAATTTGACCAACTTCCAGTAGTCAGATTGACTTTAAATTTGGAATACTTATGTAAATCGCGTGACAATACAATAATCTAGGTAGTGACATCCTGTTAGTTCAGCCAGGATCGTCTCCGCAGAACGGAACTCTTCAACGGTTAAATAGTATATACTTGAAATTTGGTATGCAAATGTAGTTTAGGTGACAATGCAAGTACAGTCAACAAAAAGTACATTCAGAAAAAAAAGCTTGTACTTATTAAAAATGTTTTTTTATGGTTAGGTTATTATTAAGTAAAAGCATGTTAAGTTAAGCAAATTTAAATAAATAGCAGAAAAGTCAGATAAATAGGTACACACACAATGGTGGTTAAGTTAGTAGAATAATCAAAATCATAACTTTTAATCCGTGTATGTAGGGCCCTAAAAGCCCGCGTGGAATTCAGTTATCGCGCGCTGTTTCCTCGGAAACTGTGCATTTTTCCGGGATAAAAAGTAACCTATGGCACTCTCTGTGCCCTTAGTGTAAGTTTTCGGTTACAAAATACGTCTCGATCGCGTTCGCGTTAAATCTCAATTTGTATGGAAACACGAACATCGCAAACGTTCGGCTATACAAATTGAGATATTAACGCGAACGCGATCGAGACGTATTTAGTAACCGAAAACTTACACTAAGGGCACAGGTCCACAAACTATCTCTATGACAAAAATCACGTCGATCCGTCGCTCCGTTTCGACGTGAAAGACGGACAAACATACAAACACACACACTTTCGCATTTATAATATTAGTGTAGTATAAAACGATTAAAAACACTGTTACTTTTTTCTCTACCTCCCCGTTTTATGAACTACATAATAGAGAGTATGTGCTGTTGATTATAGAGTCAAAGTCATAGTATTATATTGTACTCGTAAACCTCACACTCCAGGAATTGATCACGCAAAAATATTCACTCAGCCCAATATTGCCGAACTCGCCCGAACCGTTCCGAATTCCGCCGAAGTGGCCCGTCGCTAATTATGATTTATGCGAACCGCCGCGCGCGCATGATCTATTGGATATTGATAAATGTTTTTTATTACAATTGTAGACGTTTGAAAGAGTTTTTTTGCTAACATTGGGACAGTGAGTGAAGGAGAACCCTAATTTAAATAATATTTAATGTTATTCACAAATATGAAAAATACTTAAGTAACTTCGATCACAACTAAAGTAGGTACAAACTAAAATTAAACGTATTCTTTTCGTCGAGTTCTGAGAATAATAATGGTTGCAAAATTATCGTAAACTGTGTGACAGGCACACCTTACTTATTAGCGCGCGCTTATTATTGTGGTACCAGGCACACCACACAGTTCTTGTCAAATGAGTGGCGGCCATATCACCATTTCATTCTGGAAACTACTCGAGGTCTGTTTTATGAAGTTAATTATAGTTTAAAATTATTGTTTCCATTTTAAAAAATAACTAGTAGGCCGCAATCGCAACAAGTTGGAAAGCCCCTCGTTTTATTTAGTTTTTTCGACTCTCAAATGCACTATAAAGTCAAAGTCAAAGTCAAAATATCTTTATTCAATTTAGGCCATAACAAGCACTTATGAATGTCAAAAAAAAATCTACCACCGGTTCGGAAAAACCTCTGCTGTGAAGAATCCGGCAAGAAACTCAACGAGGTATATATATATTTTTAAAACAGATTTACAATGCGGGAACGGCCTATACAAACGCAAATGGACTATAATATACTCAGTGGCACAAAATTTGGCAATTTGGCATTTGTGCAAGGTCCGCCCGGATTGCTACCACCATCTTGCTCGCTAATCCTGCCGTGAAGCAGCAGTACTTGCACTGTTGCGTTTCGGCGTGGAGAGTAAGACAGCCGGTGAAATTACTGGCACGTGAGGTATCCCATCTTAGGCCTCTAGGTTGGCAACGCGTCTGCAATACCCCTGGTGTTGCAGATGTTTATGGGCGGTGATGATCTCTTACCATCAGGAGACCCATTTGCTCGTTTGCCATCCAGTCAAATAAAACAAAAAAAACCCTTCATACAAAATCACTGATTCTGCATACATTTGAGGTCCAGATCTTTTCCCGCTCAGTATAATATATTTTTGATTATACATGATTAAAGTAATCGGTAGCCTTAATTTGGGTTAAAATGCCGTGAAAGATTTTCTTAACATCATGTACATATATGTATCGGAGATATGACGGTAGGTAAACTAATTAAAGATATAAACTGATCTATTAATGAATAGGCTGCGTTCAGACACGGCAGGAATCGCGAGGTTTTTGCACACCGTCTCTTTCTCAAGCAATACTTTGAAAAGAGACGGTGCGCTCAAAACCGTGCGATTCCCGCCGCGTCTGAACGCAGCCTTAAGATAAAAAAAACTACTATTCAACAGAAATAATTCATGATAAAATCTTCCTAACTCCACGACAAGGTCTCGTTAAAGTGCTATTAGCTCACAAATACCTAAATTCCGATACACCACATGAATCAAACATCACAAATGTCACAAGCAATCGACACTGCGCCCACGCACGTTCTGTTGACGCAAGGGCTTATTATAATTTAGTATCTTTTTATTGTAATCGGATTTTTGTGTCGATTTTTGTACAATCAATGTTTTCAAAGCTTTTTGCTTGGAGTTTCAAATAATTTATTAATCAGGTGTTACTTTGCAGAGTCCGTATTATTATAAATAAACTAAGTAATACTTGAGGTATCCCATCTTAGGCAGATGTTTATGGGCGGCGGTGATCTCTTACCATCAGGAGACCCACTTGCTCGTTTGCCATCCAGTCTAATCAAGATATAGGTCTATAGGAGATATAGGTCTGTGGTATATACCTATACTTAGCTCACCTGCGACCTTATGATATCTAGCTACGTTTTTGCAACAAATGTGTATGCGTGCAGTTCCTCCACCTAAGAACACACACAAATCACACAAAACTGTGTGGTGATGGTGACAGTTGGGTTTGTGTGATTTGTGGGTGTTCTTACAGTATGGAACCCTGGTTGTCCTAGAAACTTGTGATGTGATGGCATAGCAAAATCATTGAGAAAAGCCTGAGAATTTTAATGTCTGTCTGTCTATGTCAATAACAATTTAAATTTACCCCAACATACATTTTAATTAGGAGAGTCTCTGCTAGCACTAGATACTTATAGATACCTACCTACAAATTCGTACGGAACTCTCGGTGCTCGACCCATAGAGGAAGACACACTCGACTGGTATAAAGTTCACACAGCCACTAGGTACTTATAAGTTTTGTAGCTGGATTTATAAAACAGACACGGTTAATTTTGAAAAGAAACGCCGCAAGCTTTCAAGTTATATCATTCCGTGTTATATTTTTTTTTTATTTGACTGGTTGGAAAACGAGCAAATGGGTCTCCTGATGGTAAGAGATCACCACCGCCCATAAACATCTGCAACACCAGGGGTACTGCAGACGCGTTGCCAACCTAGAGGCCTAAGATGGGATACCTCACGTGCCAGTAATTTCACCGGCTGTCTTACTCTCCACGCCGAAACACAACAGTTGCAAGCACTGCTGCTTAATAATTTATAATGTTAGTCATAATATTCCCATAAACTTTGTATAGATTTTCGCTCAATTTACTAAACTTATCCATTCTCGGGCATCCGTAGCCAATAAGACCCAACACTGACAGATTCGATTGCATATTTTACGTCAAAACTCAAAACTCACAACGGAACTTTTTACGTCACAAAATTTTCGAATGTAAGCAATTTGAACGCCCATTTCTCAATATTTAACTTCAAACCAACGCGCTCTATATTATTACCAACATAAAAGTCAGTTAGAAAACCCACTGCCAAATAAAAACGATCTTTATACCTTTCTGTTAAGTATCATTGATGTATTTTTGAATTACTTTAAAGACGATCTAACGAAGGATATGTCTCAATAAGGTGTGTTGTCCATCACAATCGATTGGTCTCGAAGCAACTCGAACGACAAAAAACTTGATCGTGGTGTTCCATCAAAATAACGACTTTATTTAACTTTGACAATGAAATATCGCGCTAGCATTGTGCCGGTGTGTTGAGATTGTCTTGTAGGGTAAGCGTCGTATTAAAGTCCATACGTAACGATAAAAAAAATACGAAGCGAAAGCGAAGCGTGTGCGAAGAGCGAATAAATATTTATATTTCTATTTCATTCGGTAAAATTCCGAATGTTGTATTCAGTTGTCAATTTTCATTTAGTTTATTATTATCTATGCATTTTTCTGGGATATATACTGTGCTATATTCTTCCCAAGTGCTTCTACTGTTTTCGTTGTAAATTTAATTTAAATCGGTTCAGCGGCTTTAGAGTGAAGAGGTATCAGATTCAGAGTTACAATACAATACAACGCAATGACTCTTTATTGTACACCACAAATAGAAAGCAATACAGAAAACAGGTACACAGAGTGAAAATTACTAGGTAAGCAATAGTTGGCGGCCTTACTTTCGCATTTACAATAGTAGTAAAGATAATTAAGTAAAATAGTAAAGAAATCTTTAACCCTAATTTAATGTCCCCGAATCCTATCTTAATTTGTTTTTTTTTTACTCATTAAATTCGAGTGCTGCTCAGTTTCACATTGCCTATCTCTGCAAAAATATATCCATAAGGAAAACTGGCTCGCCGGTTTGTAGTCATGTTTCTAGCGGATTTTATGTCAATAATGAAGTTTATTAAACCGTCCAATTAAACGTGGTCTTACCCTAATCGAGATCGATATGCCTGAGCCGACAGTACTGATCGACGGCAATCCACCATCGTATTGACTGCGAAACAATGGTCCCGATACACGGTGACATCACGCATTGTGGGCTCGGAATGCTATGTGGAAGGTTTTTTTTTTAAGCAATGATAAAGGGTAAAGGACTGATTACCATAAAATAAAAAATTCTGATGGTAATTTATTTCATTGTTATTTTTTACATAAACGTATTCTTTATATATATACATAATTAATAATTAAATAATAACACTAATTATAACTGCTATTGTACAAATATCTTAAGATCTAACACATTATTAAATCGAAAGCACATAACGTGTTTTTGTGTTTTCACAAGAAAATACATACATGCATACGTAACAATTTTTTATTTTATTTTTATTATTGTTGCTGTCTTTTTTAATGTCACGAATAAATGTTCTTTCTTTCTTTCTTTCTTTCTTTCAAAATTTAATGTAAGATGTCCCTTATTATGTATACATATACTTACCTACATTATATTATTATTAAATCCGTACCGCATCGCATTCAGTTTGCATGAGATCACAATTTTTTTCTCGATTTTTTTACAGCTAGTGTGGATACCCGTACTTACGAGTATAAGATTCAATGTATTACAGAATTGCGAGAAAAAACCGCGCGGAGAAAATTCGCAGTGTGAAGGTGGACAGGGCATGACAGGGTCTTACGGCTGGAAACGGGCACAAGTGAGCCGCAAAGCGAGCGTAGTAGCTACTCACGCACAATCCATATTTTCTTGTCATCATCATCATCATCATCAGCCGGAAGACGTCCACTGCTGGACAAAGGCCTCCCCCTTAGAACGCCACAATGAACGACAACTCGCCACTTGCATCCACCGGTTGCCGAACTGTAGCGATGTAGTCAGTCCACCTGGTGGGAGGCCTGCCAACGCTTCGTCTTCCGGTTCGTGGTCGCCACTCGAGGACTTTTCTCCCCCAACGGTTATCTGTTCTTCGAGCGATGTGGCCTGCCCATTAAACAAATAAATAAATAAATAAATATCACGGGACAATTCACACCAATTAACCTAGTCCCAAAGTAAGCTTAGCAAAGCTTGTGTTATGGGTACTGAGCAACGGATAAATATAATACAGATAGATACATACTTAAATACATATTAAACACCCAAGACCCGAGAACAAACATTCGTATTTTTCATACAAATACCTGCCCCGACGCGGGAATCGAACCCGGGACCTCAAGCTTCGTAGTCAGGTTCTCTAACCACTAGGCCATCTGGTCGTCTAAACCCCATTCCATCGCCACCCATTCCAGCCACATCCAGCAGTCCATTGCCACTTCAATTTGCATATTTTTCCAGCTATGTCAGCTATGTGTACTTTCTTGTATTACTAGGTAAAATGATTAGTAATTGAATGGGTACAGTAGGTTGACCAACTTATATTTACTTTTTATATGGTTCGAAATATCTATTTGTATAGGTATATGTAATCTTATCCCTCTAAAACTGCTAGACGAATTGGGCTGCAATTTAGCAGACGGAAGTTTTTGTATTTGAAAAAAATATTATGCTGAATGTACTTCTTGTTGACTGTACTTGCATTGTCACCCAAACTACATTTGCGTACCAAATTTCAAGTCGATGCTATTAACCGTTGAAGAGTTCCGTCCTGCGGAGACAATCCTGGCCGGACTACCAGGATGTCACTACTAGATTATTGTATTTTCACGCGATTTACATAAGTATTCCAAATTTCAAGTCAATTTGACTACTGTAAGATTTGATTACAGACGGACAGACAGACAGACAATGGGACAGGTGAAACTAAATAAAAGCTTGTAAATAGCACAGTTGCCGCGCAAACTACCTGTCAGTAGCTGAAAACATTTTACGCAAAGCCGCAGAGAGCACCAAGCGTAATATCTATTTTCAAAAAGAACATTGGAACATTTAAGCGCTCTGTTGAAATATACTATTATTTATTAGGAGTCATCCGTTTCGCATCACTAAACGTGGGCGGTGCTGGGACACGAAGCTTTAATGTCGATTTATACGATTTCGATTAAGGTCGGGTCAAAAAGTATCGATTATTGTTATGGGATATTTTTCGTGTGCTAAAAATAAAAAAAAAATGTTAATAGTTAGTAAAGACAATCTTATATTGGACAACATTTGACACTGTAGGTATATACGAGTTTCTTTATCGCTCTTATATTTTCTTACATAATTTCGGTCTTAATAAAAACACTTTTTTCTGGCTAACTTCATATACAATATACAAGAATATTTCCAATTTACATCAATTTGGATTTATGTTTAGAAAACAAAAACAAAATAAGGCAATATACATCTGAACATACAAAGAAAAGTCCTCATAGGCAGACTCATCAACGCTCAGTCCAAATTTTCTGGCCTAGAAAGCTAAAATTTTACACATAGGTTTTTGTATGATACACACAAGAAACTGTGTGTAGTATTTCTCTAATATAAGGAATACTGCAACGGGAACAAAGCCACGGGCACAGCTACTTACAAATAAAACTTCACTGCATTAAAATTTAAACCGCAGTCTTCCCTCCCACTCTAACTGAGGTCACTCGCACTCATCCGATATATCCGATTATTTTAAGTGAATCACATTATTTTGACACAAATGAGTAATTGAGTGCGGCCCTGGCCGGATACCGGTAATACATGGGCACAGGGCCGGATCGGGCGTCGATAAATTAATATTATATTTGCTCAGGTTAAACCGGAAAGCCGGAGACGTATTGGTATTTAATTATTGGGACTTTTGGGACTAAGAAGTAAGAATTGATATTATATTGTGACTGGATAAAATTGTATTATTGTATTGTGTTGCTTCAAAGTTATTACCTACTTTTTTGACCTTAGATTATCTATTAGATTTCTATGTTGCATTGTATAAAGCTTTATTTTACATTAACAAATGAAATTAACAGTTAACATGAGAAAGAGATGTACAACCTTTAATTAATTATTAATAATAATAAAACTCTTTATTGTACAAAAAGAAGATACAGAAAGATTACACAACAAAAAAAATGTGCAAAATACGCGGTGCAAAATAATAATAAACAAAAGGCGGACTTAATAATAGTAATAAAAATAATAATAACTAAGTACTAATTACTCGATTTGCCCCTTTTTGGTCTAGCTTCTATCTTTCGTCTCTCGCAAACATCCTTGCAAATGAGATTTAAGGAATTGTATTAAAAAAAATACGTCTAAATTTCGATTCCGGTGCATCGTTTAAGAAGCTACAACTACTAAATCAGAGACTGTATTCTATAAATAATATTTAGCGATAATAAATAAGCCATGCAGCAAGTAAATCAATTGATGGATGATCTGTCTTAATAATTGCCGTTGGCTCCTAAATGCCAAAGCGACATGTTCCGTACACAGCGACGGTACAAACCAACCTCAATTACCCTCAAAGACACGGAAAGCAAATTTTCTCTTCATTGCGCCGTCGCGAAACTTACTGTTTAAAGGTTTTTTGGTAATATAGGCAATGTATTACGATATTCTTGAAAGTGTCGTCGCTTACACAAACTCGTGGTGAGAATCTTAGTCATCGGTTGTTTTTGCGTTCGATTAATAGTTGTATGAGTGGTTTGCGATTTTAAGTTTAAAATAATAGTTTCAATTCATTAGACCTCTTTGATTTCCTATCACTATTTTTTGGGTGTTCCCGTATTGTTTTCGGTTTTATACTGTAAGTAGTAAAATAATTTACGGGTCGCATTCATAATGAGTTAAGCACCCCTGGTTTTTATATTTTTTTTCGATTTTCATCGAAAAGACTACACAAACAAAACACATAAAAGGCCATTTAATAAAATTCTGCGCTTAATTTCAATTTTAACCCAAATACCTCTATTTTCATGCGTATGTACAGTCACCAGCATTAATATCTGCCACAGCGGAGCGTGCAGAAATATCTGACACGTGCTTCCGGCCCTAGAATTAGGGTCGTATCAGATATTTATGCACGCGTGTTGTGTCAGATATTGGTGCTGGTGACTGTACAAGTTAAAATAACGCACCATTTACACCAAAAGAATTCCACATTGACCCTTAAAAAAACGAAGGTCATAGAATGCCTTAAAAAACCTAACATCCTTCGTCAGTAGACCTTCATTGATCGTCGAAGCGTCACTACCAACCTAACAATACCAAATTTATCAATGAGAAGGAAGCTTTATTACAACTTTCTTGCACATCCAGAACACAGCAATATAAACTCTAGTTAAATAGTCACAAAGATATGTGTAAGTCTTGATTACTTGGTGTTACCAAAGGATTTGATTAATAGCTTATTCTACCGGTAGCATTTTTTTTTATTGGCTTGCAACTGGCCAGCATTGTATTTGATTCATTTATCAAAAGCTCCGATTCCGATACCGAAATTTTAATATCGATTGTTCGATTGGGTTGTTTTATTGGGCATCGCCGGTGCCTTTGTTGTTTAGCTACCTGGTGAAGTTCCCTCTATAAAATACCTCAGTTAAAAATAAGTGTAAATACTTACTACTATAATGCCTCCGAAATATTAATGTTAGTCTTTGCCTTTTTTACTTTTTGACGCTAAAACTAATGATGGACAGATAGGGTGACACTCTTTCCCGGCCCGGATAACGCCGACATGGAAATACCGGCCCTGTTTTTTGTGTACACGCCCATAGAAACTGACAGGAGCTTCTATGGGCGTGTACACGAAAAACAGGATCGGTATTTCCATCCCGGTATTATCCGCGCCGGGAAAGAGTGTCACCCGGACAGATTTGTCTGAAATTTGGTACGTAAATGACAGTGATGTAATTTTTTCAGTATACGCATTAGTAAAGGCCGCCTTACACATGCTCGTTACTAGCATGCTTAATAGTAGCACGTGTACTATACACACATGCTAGTAGGTAGTATTTGCTCAATAGTAGCATGATTTTGTGCTAGTAACTAGCATTGTGTAACAGTAGCTTAACTTGTAAACTAGGCAAAGTACAAAAAGGGTTTTTTTCTATTTTTATTTGACTGGATGGCAAACGAGCAAGTGGGTCTCCTGACGGTAAAAGATCACCACCGCCCATAGACACCTGCAATACCAGAGGGATTGCAGATGCGTTGCCAACCTAGAGGCCTAAGATGGGATACCTCAAGTGCCAGTAATTTCACCGGCTGTCTTGCTCTCCACACCGAAACACAACAGTGCAAGCACTGCTGCTTCATGGCAGGACTAGCGAGCAAGATGGTGGTAGCAATCCGGGCGGACCTTGCACAAGGTCCTACCACCTGCACCTGATTTAAGAATAAACGCACAACCTTCTTCAAAGTAGGTATATTGTGGATTCTACCCGATTCTGAACGAACAACACAGCCGGAGAGGATTTGATGACGATGGCAGACCTATTGGTAACCGCGAGTAAAACGCGGGTAGATGCCATCTCGTTTTCTAACCTTTTCACACCATCTAAACTTGAAACCAATTACGCTATCCTACAACCGGTGACAAATATTGGTTGCCGGCAGCCATCCGTCAATGTTGGGCTTCCCGAAGATAAAAATGATTAGTCTCTGGATCAAGAGGATCGGTTTGTGACGATCGTTATAAATCGATCGGAGTATAGCGGTCGATATACAGGACGCTTCGATTTTAAAGAAAGAAAGAAAGAAAGAAAAGTTTATTTTGGCTCCAAAAATGTACCACCTAAAACTAAGACTAGAACTAGCACTAAAACTATGTTACTAGGTGACACAGCAGGATACCAAAAAGGGTCTCCACTCAGCATGTGTTGCCGCACATTATGTGCATGTGTGTTTTGTTGTAGGTTTTTATTTTTATAAACGAGTGTACCATTTCTTGTAAGGCCGGCAACGGATCTGCAGTCCTGATGGTGCTGCGTATGTCTTTCTTCACCATCATCATCAGCCGGAAGACGTCCACTGCTGAACAAAGGCCTCCCCCTTAGACCGCCACAATGAACGACAACTCGCCACTTGCATCCACCGGTTTCCCGCAACTCTCACGATGTCGTCAGTCCACCTTGTAGGAGGCCTGCCAACGCCTCGTTTTACGGTTCGTGGTCGCCACTAGAGAACTTTGCGTATGTCTATGGGTGACGCTAATCACTTAGCATTATATATTAAGTGGCTCGTAATTATGTCTGCTCGTTTGTCTACGAGAGAATAGTCCTCGAATAGCGACCACGAACCGGAAGACGAAGACGGTGGACTGACGACATCGTGAGAGTAGCGGGCAACCGGTGGATGCAAGTGGCGAGTTGCCGTTCATTGAGGCGTTCTAAGGGGTCTTTGTTCAGCAGTGGACGTCTTTCGGCTGATGATGATGATGATTGTGGAAGGAGATACGGTAAATATAGTACTGAAAATATTTATTACCACAATAAAATTATACATATACAATAATTAACAAATACGTCATTACAAAAAAAACAAAGAAAAATAGAACTAAAACTAACTTTTCACTCATACTTAAATAATACAAACTACTCGTGGTTTACTCGTGACCACGGCCACTGTAACCTGGTCGAAACATCATGGTAATTATTACTCGTGTGTTTAGCGTGATAAGCCCCGTTTGAGTTATTTAATTAAACCTGTGTTATTCTTAACCCGAACAAACTGCTTTTAACATTTTAAACTTTCGTGAATTTCACTCATAGTCAAAATACCACGAACGGGACTTATCACGCTAACACACGAGTCTGACGCTGACCCTGAGTCTACTCGTGACCACGGCCACTGCAATGTTGCCGAAACGTCGAGGTAAATATTACTTGTGTGTTAGCGTGATAAGTCCCGTTCGTGGTATTTTGACTATGAAACTGCTTTTATTTTTTGTCATTTTTCTTTCGATCACCCTGTATCCATGCCACACGGACGCAGAAGATCCTCACGCCGATACTGTCTCTGTGATAGATAATCTCGACCATCGGACAGCATCGACGCGGGCGCAGCTTCCTACCACTTAGACCAAAACAATCTATTAGAAACGGTTACGTTTGAACTAACTCGTGCCAGCGACTTTGCTCAAAGAGTAAATAATAGGCCACTTCACTATATCGTAAGAATTTCGGAAATCCCTTTTTGTTCTGCGTTCTCACCAGAGATTTATTTATTAATTTGCCAATAAAAAATTACAGCATTACTGTAATACCAATGCGCTGTAAAATTCAAATTATACTTACAATAAAAAACACAAAAAGACATTAAAAACAAAAAAATATATTTAGGGATTATTATCCTTGCTTCCCTAAAGTGACGGAGGACCACGCCCTCTGGTCAGCAATCGGAGTGCAGGAACATCTGCTGGTGCTCAGCCGGCACTTGGAGTCTAAAAGAGCGAAAATTGTTGGCTCTATTAGACTCGAGCGGGCGGGGAGATGTGTGAGGACGTGCTGCGAGGAATGAAAGGAAGAAAGAAATACATTTATTCACAACACAACAACAGTAGTGTTGTCTAACACTTCACAAGATACAACAATATTATGAAGTAAGACACATGCGTTGATACTTTCGCTCTGTCCCACATTCAGGCAACTAGCTCACAAGCCGGCGCTGCTGCTGATCAGGCCCAACTCCTCAAGCGCCACGAGTACTCCTCTTTATTAAAAGATTACGAGTTTGCGGCGCTTACTGTCAAATTCAAAATATCTTTATTCAATTTAGGCTATAACAAGCACTTTTTATGAATGTCAAAAAAAAATCTACCACCGGTCGGAAAAACCTCTGCTGAGAAGAATCCGGCAAGAAACTCAACAAGGTATATTTAAAAAAAAAATTACAATATTATTAAATGATATCTATTCATCACAAGTATTTAACACAACTTTATTTTTAACACAGCATGTTCGCTATTTTAAGGGATCGCTAATGCGGATCGGAATTATTTCCAAATATCCCTGTCCATGATATAATCGTTAACTTTATAATACGCCTTAGATATTAATGTCTTCTTGACAATAGATCTGAATTTTGTATCTGTTTCATTAATAATATTTTTTAGAATTTTATTATAAAAACGTTTGCAACTGTTGAGACTTTAGGGCCTTGGTCAGCCGATATGAAGTGTTTCATAAAGGCCCTTTCTTCCCAGTTGATCGATACCTCTGGAGACCCAAGAGCTGGTACGTATTTATCCCAGCGGATCACACTTGCGGTCCAAAGGGGTAATGCGGCCAGAATCATGGGAACTCTGCCACAGGCAGATCTTTTGGACGGGCCGTTCTTTTTATAATTTTTATTTTTATAGTAACATATAGATATATTTAGTTAAGGTTTCTTAGGTACGTTTTCTTTGTCTTCTTATTATTATTATATTATTTAATTTAATCTATATTTAATAAATGTCTAGTAGTAAGATAGTAGCTATATACGACGGTGTAGTGCGTGTGTATGTTATTAGTAAGTGCCGTGTGGTGTCGGGTTGGAATAACACCTCCGTGGATGTCGTAATAGGCGACTGAGGATAGGTTAAGGTATTCCGTAGGCAATAGGCTAGCAATCTGTGACTATTGTACCGTTTTTGTCAAAACTTAAAACCTAAAATTGCTAAAAGTGCACTGCACCTGTGATACCCCTCGTGTTGACAGGTGTCTATGGGCGGCGGTGATTGCTTCCCATCAGGTGACCCACATACTCGTTTTCCCCCTCTTATATTAAAAATATATTAAATTAGTACGTAAACATTATTACAACATTAATACTATACATACACTTGCCAAATGTACATCCTTACACGGGTTTAAACGGTGCTGGCTGAAAATCAGCGCTGGGGTGTTTATTATTAACGCTTCAGCATTATGCTGAGCCAGTGTCCGATTCACAACCGCAAAGACACATACTTTCCTACGTGTTTTCAATTTGTACTTAATACTAATGTTGTGTCTTGTGTTGCGAATAAATATATTTTCTTTCTTTCTTTCTACGAGTATATACATGAGAATAAAGGACTAATGTCATTGACCACAACGCGAGATGTACCATCAGCCAAATCACCGCCCTAAAGTTGATATTCGTTTGCATGTAATAAAACTATAATGCCAATAGACGTGTTGAAAGTTCGACTTAAGCGACATATTCATTTGATAGGAACTTGTTTAAAAATTAATAGACCACTTATTCGGCTGATGGACATTATACCTAACGTTAAAATCAAGGTATTTTTTTTCAGTTACAGAAATAGCTCACTTTAGTGAGAGGGAGACAACAATATAGAGATCTCTCTTTCTAATGCCTATAAACACACAATACCACTACATAATTATGCAATTCCACGCTCTCGGCGATTTATCTATACCTATGAATTCAAAAAGTTGGTCACTTAACAATGCAAATGCTGTTGCGCAAATGATTTATCTGTTCCAAATTTCACCCAAATCTTTCAAGCCTTTTTAGTGAAGTTACGCGCGAATTGTGCCACAAAAAACAAAACGACAAACTTTCACATGTATAATATTAGTGAATCCAAAAGAGAATTTTCAAAGCACAATGACACACGAACAATAACGGAACTAAAACTCAAATTTATGTCTCATAATGTGCCGTTCACATAATAAATTCAAATTATAACAAACACTTGGGTGGTGAGATCAAAGACACACAGACATACGGGATAACCGACGTCGACGATTATCACCATAAACAACGGGTATTATAAAATATTATATTATAACAAAATTAACAAAATTGTAAGTGAATAATCGGGTAGGCCACCTAATATTATAAGAGGGGTACTATGAATTCTCACTTGACTAGAAATTTTAGAAATGACAAAGTGAGTTCTGTGTGAGTTGTGAAATCGAAAAGACAAGTGATTAGATTTTATACACTCATACTTATATCAGCACCAATTGCAATAAAGCCAATTTTGTTTTCAATTAAAAAGTGTCATTTATTTCTTCCTAGCTGTTGCCCACGATGAATTCGTTTGTCCACATAGTACATTTGGCAGTTATTCTTATAATTTATTTGTACCTACTTAATGAAGTACACGAGGACTTACGAGGTTATAATCTAATCAACAAAAAGTTGGAAACCCCCGACTTTGTCACTTCAAACTTCAATATCTCAAAAACGGCTAAACCGATTTTCATGAAACATATCTAAGAATGATCGCTAGAAAACCTGCTTTTAAATAAAAAAACATTCAAATCGATCCACCCTTTTAAGAGCTACGGTGCCACAGACAGACACACATAGCGGTCAAACTTATAACACCCCTCTTTTTGCGTCGGGGGTTAAAAGAGACATAATTGCAGAGAAGCCCCTTTCTACTTTAGCAGTACGGATTAAAATTTAGATCGAGTTTAAATAGTACCGCATCTGGACACAGTCCAATACCCTTGAACAGTTTTCTCGAACACAATTCTATTTATAATTATTTAATTGAGACTTAAGCACTAATTAAGGGTACAGAGGGCCACAAATGTATTAACACGGTGCGAAAATTATGAGTTCGAAATTACATTTGGTATAATATTATTTTTGACATACATTTTCATATAACATTATTTTGAGTGAAATATTTACATTCTATAAAATGTTGTTCTTTAGTAATTTCTTACAAAAAGTTATATTGACAGAGTAATAATGTTCTAAATACCTGTACCTCGTTTAAACTAAAATTAACATACTAGTATTTTTACAACAAGTGATAATCGAAAAATTTCGTAAGCAGATTCGATAACTATAAAGATTTTTTTGTCAGCTCAGTTTTTTTTTCGAAACGTGGATTTCAAAAATTAAATGCTTCAGCTATTTAAAAAAAACCGAGGTTTACAGATCACAGGGCCTCTAATGGTAACAATAACTCCTGGACTATAATCACCTTCGACTGTATCAAGTCGTAGAGATAATATTATTATGGCAAACACTGTCATAATTCTGTTTGCAATAATTATACACGGCGGGGATTAGTCATAATTAACGACTGTTTCTACTAAGCAATAAATTATGAGTCTTCTTGCCTAATGAGTTACATGGAAAAGGCTATGTCATATTAGAGTCAAGATTGTAATTGTAACATTCTTCGTAAGAAAATAGACTAAATAAAGCTGCCAAGAGCGTGTCGGCCTCAGCACAGTATAGGAATTCGTAGCGGCGAATATTCAATATTTTTTTTCCTTGAACGGTAGGTATTCACTTAGGCCGCTTGTAGACGTTGTTTTCACCGGACAATGGACCGTTTTTTGCCGGACTTGCGGTGTTGTATAGCTTCAATGAAAGTGTGTACATGTACCGGACACCTTGTCCGGCGACGAAGCTAATATAACATCGCAAAAATCGGTCCGTTGTCCGGTGAAAACAACGACCGTCTACAAGCGGCCTAAGTGAATACCTACCGTTCAAGGAAAAAATTAAATTTATTGAATATACGCCGCTACGAATTCGTACACTATGCTGAGGCCAACACGCCCTTGGCAGCTTTATTTAGTCTTTTTTCTTACGAAAAAAGTTACAATTACAATCTTGTTAGTCTAATAGGGCATGGCCTTTTCCATGTAACTCATTAGGCAAGAAGACTTATAATTTTTTGCTCAGTAGAAACAGTCGCATGACCCGTTTCCTGTTTCGTCATTATATTTCAAAAAAGGTTAGATTCACGTTACCAAGAAAGATGCTGTTATAACTTACAACCCAAGTAACCATATTCATATTCAAACTCACAACTCAATATATATTTGTCCTCACAATAACTTCAATATTCCAACAAAAACAAACGAACTTTGCATTCAAAATCTTCAAAGAAAACCAGACTTTACCACAACAACTTTAAAAGATAAAATAACTTGTCAGCGTTGGTGCAAAAGTATGAAAATCGTAAACAAATGTTCACTGCGTGAAACGTCCCTATCTTGTGTCTTAATTTGTACTGCGCAGGAGTTGAATATAAATAATTTAAAAACAATGAACGACGCGCCACACTATATTGTGTTTTTCTCGGCTGTGAGTTAAGAAGGCGTAGAAGTGACAAATTTATTTTCGTGGATCTACATAATATTTCATCATAATATCTCTACTCAAGTTTGCATTAAGGTTTGATGTGAAGATCTGACCAAATTTACTTATTCACATTACAGGATGTTGTGTTAATTCTCTATACCGGGTGTGGCCTGTAATACGAGCAAAAAATTAAAACTAGATTGTCCTCGTCAAACTGAACAACATTAGTTCAGCGACTTTAAAAAATAATGAAGTCTTTGAATTTTCCTTTTTTCATACAAATTAAATACTGCTATCAATGTACGCCATCCTAGAGTCGCCTGTCACGCTACAAACATCAAGCATTTTGCTTTACATTGCTTCTTTGAATAAACTTAAAAGTGCAGTAAAAATTAAAACACTAATTATTTTTAAAAGTCGCTGAACTAATGTTGTTCAGTTTGAGGAGTATGATCTATGTTTTAGTTATTTGCTCATATTACAGGCCACACCCGGTATGACACTGACGCAGTTTGTTTTTCTTGTTTCTTTATAACGTTTAAACTGCACATGAACAGTAATATAAATCGGTTTAAGCGTGAGTAAAGCTTAGAGAACAATGTAAAATTATGCAATTTTTCCGTCAGCGGCTGTACTTTATGAATTTAGGGCATTTGCCCATTCTATGTCCTTCTTAATCCCATCGACTGCGCCGGCGCAACTCTGACACTAACAGTCGGATCTAGAACCGTAAAGAACGCGCCGTATCGGATGGCCGAAGCTGCATACTAATACTATTTTCTGGATAGTTTATTTTTTAATTTATCTACAACCTAACACGGCTTTTAAATCAAAGACGATACGATACAGTGACTATTTATGAAACACCTGTTTATAAATGTAATATTTTTTCTTTTTTTTTAAGGTTCCAAATGGAACCCTATTCATGTCGATAGTTACGCTGTCCGTCCGTCCATCTGACTGACACAGTTATATCTCAAATACTTGGAATCAAAACATTTTCACCACTTCTTTCTTTCACACGGTAAAAGACGAGGGTAGAATAGAAAGAGACGATCAATGCAATTACACACGTCAGCGCTTTAGGCAATACGGCCTCTGGTTATATGTCCAACAGTGGACGTCCTATTGCTGATATCATAATGATGATGTATCTCTACTTTCTGTCATGCTTACATATATTGTCATGTTGAATAAAGAGTTTGTACGTATTATAATATATTCCAACTTCATCGTTCGATGTTGAGGTCATTGACTTCGTAATACCTACCCACACTACCAAAGATTAATAGCTACCCCATTCCTTTATTTTATTGCCCGCACATAAAAAGTGCCGCGGATATTTAATATTAACAAGACATGGCAATGATCCTCAGATCGGAGAGATACGGCAGATTTGTGGAGAACTTTTTAATTTTGAAAGAATCTTAGACGGTAGGTGCGCCAAAATAATTAAATAACACAAGCCGTTACCCGCGACTCCGCGCAGTATTCGTTTATCGCTATCCCGCGGGAACTATGCAATTTTCCGGGATAAAAACTATCCTATGTCCTTCTCCGGGACTCAAACTATATGTATTGAAATGGGGCCGAAAAGTTCTCCAATGGAAACCGTGGATCAGCAAGCGCGGCGTTGGACGTCCGTAAAAGTCGCGATGGATGCAGGTGAAGCAACTGGAGGTCTATGGGGGAGGCCTATGTCCACCAATGGATGGACAATTGGACATCCTACTATAATAAAATAAAACCATTTATTTTGAGCGACGTGGCCCAGACAGTTAATAAATCTTTAAACTAGTAATTCTCGTATAATAATATATTTCGGAAATCTAGGAAACGGCTCCAACAAATTCGATGAAAATTACTATGTCGGGGTTTTTGGGGGTGAACAATCGATCTAGCTTGATCTAACATCCGGTAGCATGGTGAGCGGTTGTGTCGCTCTGAAGATGAGCTCTGGTGGAGTTCGAAACGCGTCAGTGTAGTGTGGTGGTATTAATAGATGAGATTGTGTGATTTGTGTGTGTTCTTACAGTGAGGAGGTGGAGGAACTGCACGAACACGCATTTCTTGCATCAAACGTAGCTATATAAGGTCGCGGGTGAGCAAAGAAATTGTTTTAGTGAATTTTTGGGAAAACACATGTTTTCGTCTTTTAGCCCGAGTGAAGCTCGTTCATCCAGGTAGGTACTATTAATGAATAAAAATAAAATTAAACAGGTGGGTGATGATGATCAAAATACTAAGAAAACTTAGACATTATCCAAACCTAAAGCGACCGGTTGCCATTAAGCAAAAAGTTGAAGTTGAAGTACATTATCCAATCAATTTGCAATCTCCGCTTTCATAGTCAAACAGCGTAGCTGCTGCTAAATTTATTTAGAAAAAAGTAATCATAACTAACCTCATGCGGCACTGCATTACATGCGCGTACGCATACGAACGATTGTATCGCAAAGATGAAAGGTGGCCGTTGATTTGTCGAATAATGCTGTGAATTTTAACTAGGCTGTTTGTTTGTCACTTGCAGGCATAAAGCACTTACGACAGGAGGTGGTACGGAAAGCTTTCTCTTCTGCCAAAAATGCCAAAATGCCATGTTCACATTGTCCACTTGAACACTTTTGAGAACCATGTTTGAAATTGATTTAAAAGTAAAAACAGAGTTCTGCGGACGAGAAAGTAAAGAATCTACGCCTCATTTAAGTATAGTTGCAAGCAAGTGCAACCAAATTGTGCAAAACAAACTAATTAAAAAAAAAAAAAAAAAAAAAAAAAAAAAAAAAAATTGTATAAGTATGCACATGAACTTGGCTTATAAGGCGTAGTTTTACCTTAGCTTTTTTTTTTTAAAAAAATTGTGACCTCTTTCTTCCCGAGTATACGCAGGAGTCATAAACCCGACGCCTTGAAAAAATTTCAAGTGAAAACTAAAAACGAAAGATAAGTCTAGTAGTCTAGAGCCCTGTCAATTAACTTGAATTCCAAAAAATATTATAAATGAAACAGATACAAAATTCAGATCTATTGTCAAGAAGACATTAATATGTAAGGCGTATTATAAAGTTAATAATTATATCATGGACAGGGATATTTGGAAATAATTCCGATCCGCATTAGCGATCCCTTCAAATAGCGAACCTACTGTGTGTTAAAAATAAAGTTGTGTTAAATACTTGTGATGAATAGATATCATTTAATAATATTGTAAATCTGTTTAAAAAAAATATACCTACCTCGTTGAGTTTCTTGCCGGATTCTTCTCAACAGAGGTTTTTCCGACCGGTGGTAGATTTTTTTTGACATTCATAAGTGCTTGTTATAGCCTAAATTGAATAAAGATATTTTGACTTTGACTTGACTTTGACTTTGAAGTTCAACAGTCGGGACTTAGGTATTACTGAGAATATTTGAGCGTCACGATTTTGAGTGGATCAAAGAAAAGTATAAGTATTCCGCCGCTAAGAAGTCAATCCTGACACCTGTCATCCTGGTATTAAATACGTCAATGTTTTTGTTTTTTACCCCCGAAGCAAAAAGAGGGGTGTTAAAACTGTGGCACCTCAGCTCTTAAACGATTAGACCGATTTGAATGCGGTTTTTTTCATTTGAAATCAGGTTTTTTAGCAATGGTTCTTCGACATGTTTCATCAAAATCGGTTCAGCCGTTTTTGCGATATTGAACTTGAAGTGACAAAGTCGGGAGTTTTCCAACTTTTTGTTGGTTAGGTTAGTTGACGTACCTATTCAGTATGGGAGCGACACGTGTCAGGATGGACTTCCTAACGGCGGACTAGGTACTATAGAAGTGGAAAGATAGGTTAGAACCCTGAGAGCAGCAAGGGATTCAAACACACGAGATGCAAAAAACTTTGGTCTCGTGTGACACATACAATTTTTCACCTCAGCAGCGAGAACATGTGAAGGGTCCACGGAAAGAACGTGTCTAGTCACCTAAGCAACTTTTTGAGTTATAGCGGTTATAAATAAATAAATAATAGGTAAACTAAAAGGCAACTCTTGTCGCAAGTGCTTAGTGCTTGCAAGTGTTGGGTTTCATTTCAAGAAGTGTCGTAAGAAAGTTACAGTTCACTTGTATGATGGTTAGTTGTCTAGTTGCATTTCAGGATTCCGTAGTCAGTATGGCAAAAACGAATTGCTATATTTCCTCCATGTCTATCCTATTGTAGATAACTATTATATTTTATGCGAAACGTCACGTGAGCTAACTTTGGGGACAGCAGGCGTAAGCTTGCCTTCGGAATCCAAAAGCTTAATGGTTACTTGACCTGAAATGTACATTTCAGAATCTTTTTTTTATGACGGTGGAAGCATTCTACATTTCCACTGAACGTAGATATAGTTAGTGGTTAATTTTGTTACTAAGGAACCCCATACATCCCTGTATATTTTTTTTTGTAATTTTTTCTTTAATTTTATATTGTAGTTTTAAGTATTTTATGTTTAATTATTTTATTTTGAAAAAAATACTTTCTGCCAAGTTTCTTGCGGCGCATTCTTCTTGGCAATGATGGTCTTTCCGTAAGCGCTGGTAGTTTAAAAACCAGCCAAGAGCGTGTCGGACACGCCCGAAATAGGGTTCCGTAGCTAATACGAAAAAAATAGTTTTACACTTTACGTCTGGGAGGTAATACTCAAAAAAAATGTTTTTTGAATTTTTGATTATACCATTTTGTCGAAATAGTTTACATATATGTTCGTGCAAAATTACAGCTTTCTAGCATTGATAGTCCCTGAGCAAAGCCGCGGACGGACAGACACAGAAAGACAGACAGACATGGCGAAACTATAAGGGTTCCGTTTTTGCCATTTTGGCTACGGAACCCTAAAAAAATGACGTGTAAAAGTGCCCATTGCGGCCTATTTACTAAATAAATGACTTGAATTTGAATAACCACTCTAGCTAGAGGCTTATTTGGCTCTTGAGGATCATACATACAGGTGCACTAAGAAAGAATTTTTGACGCGATCAAGCTAGCATGGTTTTTGAGTATTTTCACTTCAAAAGACGCAATTTTTTTTTCAGAGTTAGTTAATTTTGGGTTGATCTTAGTCAGCACTAGTGATTTGGATGGAGGAAAAAAGTGGCCTTAGTTTTAGAAAAACCAAGAATTTCCTACCGCCATAATTCTGAAAAAGTAAAACCGACTCCAAAAAAATAAAAAAATAAAAAATGGGACCGACTACAAAACCCTTGAAAATATTTTTCTAGGTACCTACTAGCTCGAAGTCGGTGACTCAGCACGAGCCAGCAGGAGTGGAAAAATAGTCGTCTACCTCACCAATGGGTTTCAATCACTCCTGCTGGGTCACCGACTTTGAACTAGTAGGTACCTAGAAAAATATTTTCAAGGGTTTTGTAGTCGGTTCCATTTTTTATTTTTTTATTTTTTGGAGTCGGTTTTACTTTTTTGTTAAAAAATTCTTTATTTCTCACTTTTTAGTGATTTGTAGCCAAAGTACATCTCACAACGATTCCATTAAGCCCAAACACGACTTAGTTACGTTGTTTTATAACAGAGTTCCGTTGCCTACCTTCCGGCTTCAGCATCATATCAGTTCGAAAGAATCATTAACTTAAAGCTCCTTTTTAATCGCTTATCTAGGTATATTAATAATGATCGTTTATAGACGAGCGAGCATTACTTAGCTTTAACGAGTTCCATCTACGTTCTTCTTCATCAGGTCCAGGTTACCAAATGATACTTTCTGAATGTAAATACTCATTTTAATGCTAAAAATACCAAAATCGCCATAGGTGTGCCTATAAAATTTGAGGTTTGCCCTCGATTTCCCTAGGATCACATCATCAGATCTTAACATGGTGACAATGGGACCACCTCAGAAGAATACCCTTTCGAATAAAAAAATAATTTTGAAAATCGGTCCACAATTGGCTGAGTAATCGGTGAACTGAACATACATAAAAAAAAATACAAACATTGGAACATAGAACCTCCTCCTTTTTTGAAGTCGGTTAAAAAAATAAATAAAGCATCATTTTAATTGAAAATGCCCTTTCATAGCAGCAAAACCGCTGACATATTTAGTATGTTTTCAATTCAAGAAAACCCAGTCCTCAAAAAACATATAAGACTGGTAGAAAAACTGCTCATAATTCATATGTAAAATAACACCTTCGACCTCACACATTTCAATTTTATTTAAATCCAATAAAACAAAAATATTAAGTGAGTGTTACAGAGTTGTATCTCAACGAGTCTGTACGTTCGTCCAAGCTCGTAACTCCTATATTTATGTCTTACTTTAATACTATACGAAGTAAACAGTCGTATGTGACTTAGTTTACCACGCACTTACGCCTTTATTCATTTAACAAATTTACGGACGCTGTTTTGTCGTGAAGGAAAAAGGACGTAACTAGGCTCGAGTTGTGTGAAATTTTGTCGTTTTTAAGTGGTATGGAATCAAGCTCCTGGGTAAGGATTATGTTACATAAAGTGATTGTTTATGTGTCTGTTCGATCAGTTTGTTGTTACCGATGTTGGGAGAGGTCGGTTGTGAATTTTGTTTTATTAAAATATCAAACTACTATCGTTTCAAGCGGTGCCGGTGTTGCAAGAATATCCAATTCTCCAAAAAGAAACCTTGATAAAATGCATATTTTGATGACAATTTTTTTACCAGCTTACGTAAACATATAATTAAAAAGAGTTTCTAGAAAGGCAAAATATCGCTACCTACATAACGTTATCGTGAGGTGCATTTGATGTTACATCAGTCTAATGTAACATCAAATGTTGGCTCATTTAGTTATTTTATCAATAGCTTGAGAGCCCTTGTACTTTTATTACCCCTGTACTTTACTTACCTCTTTCTGTTAACTATAAGCAAAGTGCCTTTCTTCAACCTCACTTCCTAAACTCGAAATTAGATTTACTCACAGAAAAGGTTAACTAGCGTGTTGAGCCATAAATCGTCGTTATAACAAAAACTTAATATTATTATCTACATCTAACTAAACGTATTATATTACAAAGGTCCGTCACGATCACGTTATTCAAAGAATACTAAAGCTACCTAATAATAACCGAAATGAGTGCTACTTCTATGAAAAGATAAATTCAATTACGGACTTCGGACTGCCGTTTCCAAAAATCTCACATGTATACTTTTATCTGTCATCAAACTGCTTTATTTGACGTGTTTCTTGATATCTACACTCATCTACCGAGATACGTCTACAGTTTATAATGTCGCATGTGTCACTTACGCCACTTTTCATAAGAGTGAAATTATACAACCTTTTTTTAAGTCAAGTTGAATGTTATGGTGGTTTTTCTTAAGATAGTTGGTCACGAACGGAATGACCAGCGCTTGGTTGTTTACAAGGCGATTTTATAGCTTGACAAACTTAAAGATGTCGGTGGCCAAATGAGGAACTAAGATAACCAAGTACTAACTTTGCTTTCATCGTTGATCGGCAGCGCCGGTGCAAGCGGTAGTGTTAATTGGTAATGATTTTGAGAGTCGACACGCCATTTTGATTTTGATGATCTCGGTGCGTCATGATTTTCGGTTGGTTTAAGAAAAATATAATATTATTTTATTGAGTTTTTTTATTTGACTTTTTAAATAAATTATTACTTTTCCTTTCATTATTAAAACAAATAACAACTCTTTCGAATATCGCAAATTATTCGCGCCAACTAACAAAAAAGCTTCAGCGAAAATTTCAAAGCAAAAAGTATGATTATAAAATATCCTTTTCCTCGATCAAAGGCGGAATTATAAAATATTTAAAAACAAACAAACAAAAAATAAAATTCGCGCATACTTCTTCCGTTTCAGTTGAATTCTCGCAACTCGGCTGCCCTTTTTTGTTTTAGGGGAAAAGAATTGCCAAAACAATACATAGAATTTTTTTGATGCCACTCCTTTCAGGCCAGGAGTGTCACTGGAAAAAATGTAACGATATGAACTATGTACGCCTAACTTGCTTCTCCACTACCAAAACAAAACGCCGCGCATTGCGTTTTCGGTAGCGTAGAAGTAAGCTAGAAATATTACTCAGTTCACTAATTAATGTCCACAAAATAACATGTGAATCAATGAATCAATCAACTACTTAATTATACCTATGTTTTTTTGTATTTGATTATTTTAATGTTCACAATGTAGTGAAAAATTATATAAGTAATTATGTTGTGTGTGTATTTTTTGTTTGTCTCACCTGATAGTATTTAAGTGCAAAATTTCACTGTTTGTTACTCTCTTGCACTCAGAAGTGACTGGAGCGATTAAAATAAAATTAATAAAAAATATATCATGGGACACTTAAGACTAATTGACCTAGTCCCAAACTAAGCAAAGCTTGTACTATGGATACTAGGCAAGGGATAAACATACTTTAATAAGTACATATTAAATATCCAAGACCCGAGAACAAACATTCGTATTATTCACACAAATATCTACTCCGGCCGGGAATTGAACCCTGGACCTCAAGCTCCGTAGTCAGGTTCTCTGACCACTTGACCATCCGGCCGCCACGTATTTGTTACATAAATAGCTAAATCTTAAGAATACCTAACACGTAAGCTTATTGTCTTGTATTGTATTGGTAATTCTTTATTTTACATAAAACATATGAAAATTACAATTCATCATCCCAGCCTATATACGTCCCACTACTGGGCACAGGCCTCCTCTCAGAACAAGAGGGCTTGGGCCACAGTTCCCACGCGGGCCCAGTGCGGATTGGGAACTTCACACGCACCATTGAATTGCTTCGCAGGTTTGTGCAGGTTTCCTCACGATGTTTTCCTTCACCGCAAAGCTCGTGGTAAATTTCAAATGTAATTCCGCACATGAATTTCGAAAAACTCAGAGGTGCGAGCCGGGGTTTGAACCCACGACCCTCTGTTTGAGAGGCGATAGGTCAAACCACTAGGCCACCACGGCTTTTTTAAAATTACAATTAACAAGAGAAAGAAATGTACAAAGGCGAACTTATCCCTAATTTATAATTATGTTGGCATACCCACGAGATCAAGATAATAAGGATCTATATCCTATAAAATCTCAACCACTGCGTCTAGAAACATGATTTTTTGCATGGGACACCAATTATTCTTATTTATTAAAAATTACATTTATTATAAGTACACATTATGTAAAGATTTTGGCTGTCAATCTACTAAGCTTCTTGAGATCCAGCTCTGCGATGGACAAACAGGCTGTAGCGTCATAAATATATCATGCAGATACTCATACTCATACTCATACTCATACTCTTTTATTGGTAATATCATTATTACATGTCATTTTGTTAAATTAATCTAATATATTCTAAGAACTAATTAATTAAATAATTTCAGTAAATAACAGCCGTTACGATACGTACCTAACCATAAAAAACTCGAGTTAAAATGACGTTGCAAAACGGCCGGCACCTCCCGTCCGTCTCTCGTAGCGTCGTGTGTTAATTGTTTGTTCTTCATTATTTCGCCTTCAATTGCCCCTTTGTCTCTATTCTTTCGTTTCGCATTATTTTGAGTCCGCAAACCGATTCCGTTGCCATGAATGCCGAGTTTTCCTGCGCGGCTTAGTAATATACAGAAATATTACTTTCTTTAAGTTCTTAGTGTAAGTTTATACATACATACATACATAAAAATCACGCCTGTATTCCCAAATGGGGTAGGCAGAGCACACGAAACGTTACCTTGTAAGTTTATCATCGTAATAAACGTCTCAAACGCGATCCAAATGCTGTGAAGTTAATTTGCTTCCAGAAGTTTTTACTAAAAAATAATTGTATTTTTGTTGATTTTACTTCTTTTGCCATCCGAACCACATTTCCGTACCAAATTTCAAGTGGATGCCATTAACCTTTGAGGAGTTCCGTTCTGCCACGATCCTAGTCGTACCACCAGATTGATGGACTTACATAAGTATGCCAAATTTCAAGTTAATCTGACCACTGGAACTGAGTTAAAATGAACTTTCAAGATTTAACCTGTATTGGTTATATGTAATTTAGTTAAATAAAAGCTTGTAATGTAAAGCACCATGAAGTCAAGTATTTGGAAGAGATCGCTCTTAAGCGACAATATCGCCTAATTGTCTAACCTATATTTTTGTCTTTGTGTACAGTCAGCTGCAGAGAAAAGGTAACCCCTGTAACGGTGGTAGGTATCCATAGGTACTTACCGCCGTTACGGGGGTAACCTTTCTCTGCACTTATTTGTGGTGTTCAATAATAGTAGATTGTACAAATCTGTCATTAGCACGACATTAGTCATAATCTATCATTCATTAGTCATAATTTTATATTATATATTATAGTGTTTAATGGAGGTGCATGAAAGTGGACGTTCAGGGAAATGGACGTTTAGAGAATTGGTCATTAAGGGAAGTGTACGCTAAGGGACTGAACATTCAAGGAACTGGACTTTTAAGGAAGAAGGTGTTAAAGGAAATAGACCTAACAGACCGACTGGACGTTCCGGTAAAAGGACTTAACGCACCGAGAGGAAAAATAGCATAAACAGAGCCATTTTACCCGAGACGTTTATATAACCACCCGAGCCAGTACGGCGAGGGTGGATAGACATGTCGAGGGGAAAATGGGTTTAATGCTCGAGTTTTACACTCTGCTTTTCACTTTGATTGCGAGGAGATGAAATAACAACAGAGGAAACATTGTTCACTTACTAGGAACCATTTTTTTAAGCATTGCTAATATACTTATTAATATTTAGATTTTTTAATTTATTTTGATATATTTGATTGATTTTTAGTTTTATACAAATATTAATTAATATAAGTTTTATATAAATTGAAACTTTTTTGTTTGTGGCTCTTTAGGCCTGATTCCCTCGGTCTTAGACGAAGATTTTACTTTATGCGCTAGAACATAAAAAGTCATTTTATGTCGCCTAGATTCAGAATAAACACGAACTTTACGAGCATGAGAAGTGAAAAGAATATTTATTGTCGTTGCTCGTGTTGTACAGTCACCAGCATTAATATCTGCCACATCGGAGCGTGCAAAAATATCTGACACGTCCTTCCGGCTCTAGAAATAAAGTCGTATCAGATATTTATGCACGCTTGTTTTGTCAGATATTGGTGCTGGTGACTGTATCATGCAATTTACAAAAAAAGGAGTCTCCTTGTTTGTCTATCTATTTATGCATCAACGGCAACCCTCCTCATCATCATATTAGCCGTAGGACGTCCACTATTTGACATAGACCACCCTCATAAGTGAGTAAGTGAACTCTCTGCGTATCTCTAATCTACGAATCATCATTAACTTGCTCTTTTATTTCTCGATTTTTCAGTTCATTGTTGGTGGAAATTTGGTCCGGATGTGAAACCCGAAAAGGTTGAAAGAGTTGCAATTGAAACGCTGGAAGAAAAACAAAGAAAAAGTATTGTTCGGAACGATTTGCAAAATTACATTCAAAATAACGTGACTCTTAATAAGACAAATAAAATTATTCCATAAATATGACCACGTGTCTCACTTAGGGTCTTTCCATACCATATTGATGCGGAATCGGCTTTAGCCGAACAAAAACGTCTTAATGTCCACGCAATAAGAGCGAAAAATACTTCGATCGGTTCAGCCAAGGCGATTAGGTGTAAACAGCCACAAACAAAGATGTATCTACATATTTTATTAATAATTTTTAATTAGTATAAAACTAAAAGGCAATCAAAATAGATCAATAAAACTAAAAAAATATATTTATAATAGTAGTGCGTGAACAATAAAAGTAAGTGAAGAGATGTTTCCACTGTTGCTATTTCATTTCCTCGTCATAGAAGTGAAAAGCAGAATGTAAAACTCCCGCACTAAACCCATTTTCACCTCGGCGTGTCTATCCACCTTCGCCGTGCGGCTCAGATGGCTATTTGAACGTCTCGGGTAAAATAGCTCGTTTTATGCTCTTGTTGTACAATATACTATTTTGTTCTTGCTGCGTAGACATAGCGTTTTTTGATGATGATTCCGCCGTCGATGGGTATGGGAAGACCTTTAGCTGCCGAACATTATTCAGTTAAAGCTATAACGAGCACTTGAGACTATCATTTTTTTTTATCAAGGGTCGTAAAACCTCTGTTGAGAAGAAACTGGTAAGAAAATCAACGAGGAACATTATTTTCTTAAACAGATCTAAAACGTTATTTAATAACTTACATCACAAATATTTAACACAACTTATTATTTTGTTCTTTCTTTCCAACACGGTCGCATTTTTTTTTAAATACAAATATCTCTTTAGTCATAATTTATGATTTCTAATTGCATATTTTAACTCAATTTACCTTTTTAATATTTTTACCGTAACTTTTTTAATTTCATTAGTAATTTTAATTGGTGTACTTAGTTTAGTATTTATCTATAGGTATGTTTAATTCGTTTATTTATTATTAAATATAGATTAAATTAAATTAAATAATAATAAACTTAGTTTTAGTTTGAATTATATTGTGCAAATCCATGTTATTTGAAATAAATTTAACTTTTCTTCAGTCACTTGCAAATAAACAATGTCTATTACCTACCTAAAATAACTTTGTGTTTTATAAATTTTACAAATCATCTTATTTTTTCCCGTGACAACATTAAAAACGTAAATCTTAATGGTTTTCTTATTCTAATGCTAATTGCCCAAAATATACAACAAGTAGGTATTGGTTCTTCGTTCTGATTGAGGTAAGGTTAACAAAAAAAGAAAACATTAATTCTCGTTTATTCTTTTTAGCTTAGTTTTGTTACTTTGAACAGCCAATAAAAAATATTATTGTTTTATTGATAAAAAAAATATACGGTTATTTTTAAAGTTTTTTTTTAAAACGTTAACTACTTTTGGATTACCGGACGGGTTTCGAACCCGCACATCCTGTGTTCCTGTATTATTTCGTATGTAATTTATTTTATATATTCTTTACTTTTGCATTCTTGTTTAGTTACACATTTGAGCACACCCTTAAAATGGTAGTCAGGTGTACCTACTTTAATTAGAAATACAAACGAGCCATGTAATAATCTTTATTATATAATCTTTAAAAGACAGGCATATCATGTTTAAGCTAGAGGATTTAAATTTGGTAGACATATATACCTAGTGCCATCCACGAAGACGCGTGATTTTGTCAAAATTAGACATTAATGACATTGTAATAAGAACGGCACGCTTTTTCGTGAATGACTCTACCTATATTACATTATTATATACCTAATATACCTGTCATAGCGATGCCCGTAGACAGATTTTTTCATTTTTTTATTTATTTATTTACATATTGGGAACTGCTGCCCCAGTCCTCTCATTCTGTGAGGAAGCCTGTGCCCAGCAGAGGGACGTATAGGCTGGGATGAATATGATTTACATATTGTGAGGCATGTTCATTCAAATGCACAGGCGTTACATAATACAGGGGATAAAGTCAACTTTTTCCCCCGAGAAAGCATTTTTATTATTCTTCTATTCTATAGCTGTTATAGTTATTATTACACTTGCTTTTGCCCGGGAGCTGTGCATTTTTCCGGTATAAAAGTAACTATTTCTATGCCAAAAATCACATGAATTCGACGTGAAAGACGGACAAAGATACAAACACACAAACATACAAACACACACACTTTCGCGTTTATAATATTAGTATAGTATGGATTGTATAGCTTGAATCCGTGTCCCTTACATGGAATGAAGCAGCAGTGCTTGCATTGTTGTGTTTCGGCGTGGAGAGTAAGACAGCCGGTAAAATTACTGGCACTTGAGGTATCCCATCTTAGGCCTCTAGGTTGGCAACGCATCTGCAATACCCCTGGTGTTACAGATGTTTATGGGCGGTGGTAATCTTTACCATCAGGAGACCCATTTGCTGGTTTGCCATCATGTCGAATAAAAAAAAAACTATTCAAAAAAATCTACACCGCGTCCGATTCTCGTGCTAACGCTACTAATTTAGATTAGCCCTCTTTCCCATTTTGTTTTTGCAATTTTTCCAAATGCCAAATTCCCTCCTGGGACGTACTTAACGTGTACTCCTGACAATAAACGTAATGCCATCTAAATCGTGTTCCCCTTGCCATGTTTTAGTATTTAGAAAACAAAAATTTTATGTTAAATTTCACCTTTTAGCGTTCGGATTTGGGTAGTAGATTGTTCAACAAGGGAAGAAAAGAACCAATATCACACGAGATAACTCCTCGCTATGCTCGGGTGCCAATTTTGAGTGTGATATTGGTGGTTTTCTAAGTTAAACACACTGTTTTTCATTTCGACTACAAGGAAAGTAATTTCGTTAATTTATGTTTTGTAGTTTTGACAGTTTTTTTTAGTTAGACAGACAGTCAGACGGACGGATAGGACGAATCTGTAAGGGTTCCGTGTTTATCATTTTGACTACGGAACTCTAAAATGTAGAATTTTAATATATTGTTCCAAAGATTTAGGCTGTATGCATTATTATTATTAATTTATGATATGACAAATAACAGAATAATAAAAGGTACTGTGTATATACCGTGAGGAATACGCTTGTGTTCCATAGATATCTCTATTGCCTTTTGTATTTTACCCTAGGGAAGAAAGTATTATTTTTCTCCCGTATGTTGAACATAATTTTCCACACTTTCCGAGTATGAGAGATAATAAAAAGTTAACCTGCCTACTTAATCTAACCAAAAAGTTATTGTAACCCTCAAACCTATCGTGCTATAGCTCGTCACGTCACTTTCCTAATGAAGACTGCAGCCAAAGCAAACTTTGAGAACCTCTCCACTCCATCGGGCCGGAGAGGGCCCTTTGGCAAAATTTGTCGTGAAATGACAAGTGAAAAACAAACCGAAACGATCGGGAGACGTATTACGTGTACATTATTGCTATTAGATTCGATTGAAATCGATTGATTGAACTAAGGGTTTTTGGGCGCCTATAAGTACAGTCAAGGGCAAAAATATGTTACTATGGCTTTATTATAGCAGACAGAATAAGAGTCGATGGTACCTACATATTTCTGAAGGATTAGATAAGTCCATATTTTTGCGCTCGAATGTATTTCGTTCGTTTTAACATTAGAGAGAAGGTAGGCAATCTTGATGTGTCGTTTTATTTTTAAGAAACTCTTTTGCAATATAAGTCACAGCAAATGACCAAATTAATGTAATGTAATATTATATGTCAAGGGTATAATTATGGTCATTTTACATTCATTTGGTTTCATAATTAACAGTTAAGTACTTTTTTTTTAAACGGTTTGCAAAAAGACTCTTCAAGATTGACCCTTTTTCTAATGCCAAAATAAACCAAGTAAATAATTATCTTTGAACTAAAATCAATGATCTTTATTATGTCCGACTAAGAGTAACAGCTAAGCCTTTAGACGCATTTATATCGTTACACTAAAGGAATTTGTAGTAGCCCTAATTTATAAAGCAAGAAAGAATCGCCATCGCAATTTCCATGACACGAACCAAAACCCTTCAAGTGCCAATAGCAAAATCCAACAAATCAACTGTTTGTAAAATTTCGAGATCCGCAGACAGTAACAACCCTTTGCCGAGGGCCCTTGGCCCCGTTCGAGGGCCTCGATTGTTCTCCACCGATTGATGTTAGTTTGTCTTGCTTTTGATTGAATGGCGACCTTAAGGCCGAATCTCGGCGATGTGAATTTGTGCGACGGAAACATCCGAGTATTGGACACTGTCTTTATATATATCTCCAAAGTTGCGATATTACCAGATGTCACAGTTTTGTCGCAAAGGTACGATATCCATCCCATCCTAGCCTATATACGTCCCACTGCTGGGCACAGGCCTCCTCTCAGAACAAGAGGGCTTGGGCCATAGTTCCCACGCGGGCCCAGTGCGGATTGGGAACATCACACGCACCATTGAATTGCTTCGCAGGTTAGTGCAGGTTTCCTCACGATGTTTAAGATACGCAAAATAAGAAAAAAAAAGAAAGGTGCGATATATAAGAGGGGAAAAAGGAGCATGCGTGCCACCTGATGGGAAAGCAATCACCGCCTCCCATGGACACCTGCCAACACGAGGAGTATCACAGGTGCGTTGCCGGCTCTTTGAGAGACTGTTAGGCTCGTTTTTAGGGTTCCGGAGCCAAAATGGCAAAAACGGAACCCTTATAGTTTCGCCATGTCTGTCTGTCTGTCTGTCCGTCCGTCCGCGGCTTTGCTCAGGAAAGCTGTAATTTTGCACGGAAACTATGCCGACTAAATGGTACCTCCCATAGACGTAGAGTGGGGGTTTTTTTTTCTCATCCAACCCTATAGTGTGGGGTATCGTTGGATAGGTCTTATAAAACGATTTGGGTTGGGATTTTGGGTTTGCTAAGACGATTTTTCGATTCAGTGATTTGTTTGCGAAATATTCTATTCTATATTTTGGGCGTGTATGACACGCTCTTGGCCGGTTTTTAAAGATTCCTAAGCTGTACCACTCCAGAAACACTGTCCAAGGAAGCTGGTTCAATACTTTAGTCGTGCGTGGGAAAAAGTTTCACTTAAAGTGGACGATGCTAGATTGCTAATCATCAAGGTGGTGAGGATGAAATGACTGACTCTGCGCGAAGTACGGTATGAAACCTGGCTGCAGGCAACAATCCCAATAATTCATTTGAACACTCCATGATATATGCGGTACAAGATGCAGAGAGAGAGATGCAACATGCGTAGGCATTGCCAGAGGATCAAGCCGGTCGGAGAGTGCCCGGTTGCCGACAAATCTAGCAGCCCTACGTTGGATGCGGTCAAATGGAAGGAGCTGATACTGGGAACAGTACTCCATAAGCGGCCTAACCTGTGCTTTAAAAAGCTTTAGGCTTTTCTTAGAAGCTGGTTTAGCTTTGCCGTCCAAATGACCAAGGAACTGTACATCGCTCGAAATGTCAACTCCCAGAATCCCTATAGACGGCTTGACCTCAAGAGAAATCAATCCATCTATCTAATCTAATACCTTTAAACGAGCAATACGGTATTTGACTAAGTATTTTGTATATGTGTTATAAATTAAAAATTCACAATGCCTGTTATCGAATAGAGAAACAATTTTTAAGCTACCTTTACAAATAACAAAGTTATAATGGTTTGAAATTCAAGATTAGACAGAGAAAGACATACTGGCATGTGACGTCACATGCCAGTACCGCCATACTTGCTGCATAGAAAAAAGCGTTTGAGAAAGAGACTGGTATACAGATTTTTCAAAAAATCACTGTAAATCCAATTTTCCACCGATTTAAATTTTCTCTTCGCTAAACACTATCTGTATATCTATATTTTCAAAATAATATTAAGATAAAGCAAATTAAGGAGTTGTCAAATACCGTATTCTTGTACTCGTATATATATTTCGGGGATCTCGGAAATGGCTACAACAATTTCGATGAAATTTGGTAGTAGGGGTTTTCGGAGATGAAAAATCGATCTACATAGCTTGTTCTTATCTCTGGAAAAACGCTTCTAGTTTCAGCCCGAGCAGAGCTCGGTCACTCAGGTACTTAATTGATTGACCATCGGGTGTCGTCGTATTCCGATTGAGATCCGCCTTTTCCGATGGTTATGAAACGATGAAACTGTGTTCATTGATAGACCACCATAAACAAAACAGCCCCCTCCCTTTCTATTCCCCATAGTAAAAGAGGCGACAAAAAAAACTTTTCCAAAGAACCAAACGCTCGTAAACAACGTGCACAGGTGAATAGAAAGATAAAAGGCGAACGGGTTGAAACTTTTTCAAATAACTCACCCCCTAACGAAGGCAAAGAATTAATTAGGACCGAAGATCGTGATTTATGCTTTCATTTTTAAACCCAATGTCCCTAAGTTGGTACTAGGTGTTGACATTGGTTTTTCGCTTTAAAAGTCACTTGGAAGTCACTTCAGTAACAGATAGAGTCTGTTTGCTGACAGTAGATAATATAACCTAACATAACCAACAAAAACTTGGAAAACCTCCGACTTTGCCACTTCAAAGCTCAATATCTCAAAAACGGCTTACCGATTTTGATAAAACATGTCTAAAAACCATCGCTAGAAAACCTGCTTTCAAATAAATAAACCGCATTCAAATCGGTCCACCCGTTTAAGAGCTACGGTAATTAATATTTTTTGCCGATAAAACCAATAGTTTAGTAAAATTAAAATGTTTCTCTGCGGGATAGAATTAGAAATGATGATATCCGCAGTAGAACTAAGGTTACCGACATAGCCCGAAGAATTGCGAAACTGAAGTGGCAGTAAAATCTGGCAGTTGAATCGTTTATTAGATAGAAAATTTTATCAGAAAAAAAATACCGACCCGCCCATACTTTGGTATTTTTGTTATACTGAACACCGAACACAGTGCTAAAATACCGAACGGTTCGGTAGAATACCAGACACCTGGCAACACTGGTCTCACGGTAGTTCCATGTTCAAAGTTGAAATTAAGAATTATTAATTCGCTATACGTCCATAAAAATTTTAATCGAGTTCCTCGCGAGCACCGGTGGTACCCCAGATGGATCCTGATTAAAAGTTTGCCTGTAAAACCTTTTTGCGCTCAAAGGGCTAAGGATTTCCCTTCACTTTGTCGTTTATGCTTTGTTCGTTCCATTGCAGAACACTTGTAAGTCTTGGTTAGACTAACCTTTTTAATATTTACATAGTTCAATAGAACACTAAGTAGCCTAATACGGTATTTTTATTTTTTTATTTATTTTACAAATTAAAGCTTCATAATGCGTGTTATCGAACAGAAAAATAATTTATAAGCTACTTTTACATATAACAGAGTTATAAAAGGTTTGAAATTCAAGATTAGACAGAGACAATGGATGTGACGTTACATGCAAGTAGCGCCATACTTGCTGCAGCTGCAGCTGAAAAGCGTTTTAGGAAAAGACAGATAGATAAATAGGTTTTTCAAAAAATCTTGTACTTATTTAGTTTTCATAAAAATGTAACCCTGAGCATCATCTTTTTGAATAATAAATGAAAAAAAAATATACACGCCTCTCCTGCAAAAACAAAGTGATCAATCTAATTTTTCAAATCTTGAAGTTGCTGTAAGTCACGCCTTCTATGCCTATAATTATGCTCAGAATTCTACTTTTAGAATCCCTCGCTACGCTCAGGATTCTATTGTAGAATCCTTCGCTACATTCTGGATTCAATGTACGCCCTCGCCGTAAATACACCATTTTGCTCCCTTGTGACACAAATAACTATATCCTGATAGAAGTGGGTCAAA
Organism: Choristoneura fumiferana; assembly: GCF_025370935.1. Taxonomy (NCBI): domain Eukaryota; kingdom Metazoa; phylum Arthropoda; class Insecta; order Lepidoptera; family Tortricidae; genus Choristoneura; species Choristoneura fumiferana. Next base: position 15,502,511 of record NC_133480.1, read on the forward strand.
TTCGAGTCACAAATTGATAACCGACAGACATCCAGACGCTGACATGCGAAATTAACAAAAGCTTGTAATTAAGTGTGTTATTCTACAAATAAACTGAAACACCAAAAACCATTAAAAGTCAAAATTATATTTGCCCAAACCTTCTTATACGCATTGCAGACATGACACTTAAGTGTTTGATATACTCGGAGCAATGCTCCTGCGTCCATAAAGACGCCATTTTTTGCGCCAATCTCGCATCTCATTCCCGCTTAGGAAATACAACAAGCTAAAGCAAGATAGCAGATCTCGCGAATCCCTTTTGATCTCGCCGCCGCAACGCCAGATATTTTACATGTTTTTTATATCGAAAACTAAGAAAAAACGTTTGTCACTTGGTATTTCTTAGCGGTTGCAATTTTGGGTAATCCAAAAATCTTCAGCAATTGCGCCCTACGATTACTAAAAACATATTTAACTTTGCACTTACAACAAAAAGCATACACCTTTCCTTCTTGAGTTTAAAGTCTACAGTTCTTTGGTTTCTTATTTTGAAGGTGGCAAGTTTTAAGTGGCGTTTGTGAGTACAAGACTTAATTGATCTTGGCAGACGCCGATCGGAATGGCTCTCAATTGGCCCTGATTTCGACTTTTATGTGTTTGTTTGTTTGTTAATACGTCAGTTGATGTTATTGCTGTCAATCTGACGTGAAACGACGCAAAGCTAGTTTTGTGACAAGGTATTTTCGTTGAGTTAGTCATTGGAAAGTTATTTGGATTAAATTGAGAGATAACAGTATTATTGCCGCGGATTGGCAAGCTGTGCTTGTAGAACTTCCACCAACGAGAGGGACGTATTAACTGGTTAAAGCCGCGAGCTCACGGTGGATGCATGCTTCCAACCGAAGCAACTGGAGGTTAATGGGGGGAGGGGGGTATATTATGTCCAATGTTGTTACGTGATTTGAGCGAAATGACACGAAACTGGTGCCAAGAATCATGGTCACTGGTTACTAAAACCAGTGATTTTAGTAACCAGTTTTTTTCACTGCCTGCAGTCTCACATCAAGCCCCTTATAGTCGACTTTTAACGACACCCACGGGAAGAGATGGGTCAGTCCTATTCTAAAACCGGGCACGGCACGGTCTACGCACGGAAAAGTTCCTATACTGGAGTCCAGAATTAGGCGAACTAGATTGACAGCTGAAAATGTTGCCTGACATAGCAAAAAAATAATATAGGCATAGGAATATGTCGATACAGCCTTGTGTAGACGCGGAATGGAAAAGTTTGTCACTTTTGGACTTTATTTTCATAGCTTTAAGCCTAAAAACGACAAAAAGGACAACAACAAATTAAAATAAATCAATAACGTTATGAAAATTTCACAATAACGCAAATAAATCCGGGCAAACCAATGGCAGGTCAAATGACATATATCAAATTTCAATAAAACACAATGCCAGATGGCCTCCTTACCGATTTTTGCCAAATCTTTCGAATAAAAGATTATTTTAATATTATTTTGTTGTTATTGTTTGTGTTTGTATTATTTGTCTCTTGTTCTGAGAGGAGGCCTGTGCCCAGCAGTGGGACGTATATAGGCTGGGATGGTATTATTTTGTATTTTTTTTAACATCGATATTTATTATTTTATATCGATATTCCAACATTGTGTCTTATGAACTGTAAAGTTGGTTCGCCTAATTCTAGACTCGAGTATAGGCCCCTGCAGAACCTTGTCATCGTGTCATTTTCCCTTTGCAGGCCGTCGAACTGCATACGAACTCATAAGCGAAGACAGCCATACATCTTTCTAGGACGTGCGGGACGGTTACGTCACACTTCAGGTGTATCAAAGCCCTTTATTGGGCATCGACCTTACAATCACCTGTCATCGTGTGAACGACCATCAAAATCACAATAATTCAATAGTTACTCGAACTCATTTCATTTCTATCGAACGGGGATCATCGTACTCGATAAAAAATTAATCCAAATCCAACAAAACCTCCTAACGTCGATGGGAACCTCTCCATACAAAAACTTCACTAACTTTTTTACAGTCGAATTTTAGTAAAAACTTATATCAATGCAATGAATATTACCAACGATCAAACGCTCACCTCAAAATACTTCGTCTTCAAAAATAAACTGTAACAATTCGGCTTAAGAGCCACATCCATCACGCGTGAACTTCATTTTGTGTTTAGTGGTAAAGAATCAAACAAAATTGATTCGTGTGACATAGGTTTCAAGTTTCAAATTGTATATATTGGGATTTTATCAATGTTTTGTAGAAAGAATTGGTATACTCCGAGAGCTAGTGCACATTTTTAAGTAGGTAATTTAAATAGCGTATTTTTTTTACGATACTTCCAATTTGATGTCTAAATGTCTTCGTCTCTAAATAAATATCATGGGACACTTAACACCAATTGACCTAGTCCCAAACAAAGCAAAGCTTTTACTATGGACACTAGGCAACGGATAAACATACTTAAATAGATAAATACATATTAAACATTCAAAATCCGAGAACAAACATTCATATTATTCATACAAATATCTGCCCCGGCCGGGATCCGAACCCGGTACCACAAGCTTTGTAGTCAGGTTCTCTAACCACTTGGCCATCCGGACGTCTATGTTGGTACACTCTTGACAGACTGGTCGTGATTGTTGGTTGAGGATCAGCCGCGCCACGTTTCATTTTTCTAATTGTAGAGGTTGAAAATTTTGGGATTTCATTCCGATCCCGTGAGAATATTGGGATAAAATGTAACCTACCTGTTATTCCAGACGTTCAGCTATATATGTAAGAAAGTTTATCCAAATTCGTCCAGCCGTTTTAGCGTAAAGGAGTAACAAATATACACACACACATACAACTTTTACGTTCATAATATTAGTAGGATGAAATTGTAGTACTTGTAACTTTTGTGATATTGGGGGTATGTCTGTATTTCTGTAATATCTTAGGAAGTACTGTGCAACGTAAAAACTTGTAAGCAACAAGTTTTTACTCTGACTAAAATATCTACTTTAAAATGTTTACAAGCTCTTGGACTACTATCTTGGACAATGATTATAAAGCATCGATGAGCAAGGCTTTAGAATTGATTTCAATCAGACGGACAGTAGGTGGCCACCGTATTACGACGTTACTGGAAAGCTTAAGGTTACTCTACTTTAGAAGCTTTCATTTAACTTGTAATGTATGCTTGTTTGAGTCAAATCTTGAAAAATGAATTTATCCCGTTTTAGTGATTAGATTTTCTTGAAGTAGTACGGGTATGTAGCTTGGATGATAATGTCAGTATATTTAAGAAAAAAATATACATAAGTACTTTTACCTAAAAATGTTGTACTAAAAATAATATTAATTTCATTAGAATTTACAAAGGCAACAATACGAGTAGAAAAAATTGAAGATTAAGTAGTTATTCGATTGATTCTGTGCTAGTTCTTTACCATAGGTAAACCTATAATACAGGAATCCAAAAACAGGTTTAAAAGACAAAATTATTAATTTATTCTTGTATTAACTATTTCAATTTACTTCGCGAAATCCGTTCAATACAAATTCTAAGTTTGTTAAAAATAAAAAATAAATCATTTGAATTAGTAACCATTTTCGGTAAAAGATGCCATAGCTTGAAATGTTGTATGATTTGTGACAAATAATATGATTAAACAGATTTAAAAATATTTTCCAATAAGTAGAGCCTCTACTGCGACAGACCATCTTTAACAAATTAAAATCGATTTGGATCCAAAGTGAATCAATCGCCACTGAAATCATTATTTTTTTGCACCGATAGCGGTACTGGTTCAATGTAATTTCTATTATTTTTGAGAAAACATAATTGTTAATAATAAACAGATCTTGAGTTTTAGATGAATCAACCTTTAATTATCATCGGTATCCCACTAATATTAAATATTTATTATTTATTTTAATATTGTGAAGATTTTTGGGTGCTTAGATGTTTGGATGTTTGTTACTCAATCACGTCTAAACCGCTGAACCGATTGAGATGAAATTCGGTACACAGATAGTTTGAGTCCCGGAGAAGGACATAAAATAGTTTTTATCCCTGAAAATTGCATAGTTCCTGCGGGATAGCGATAAACGAATACTACGCGGACGGAGTCGCAGGCAACACCTAGTATCGATAGTATGATTATTAATAAGGCTAGAGTGAATAGGCTGTTACTGAACCATACCTGAGAGTTCAATCACGGTCAGTTTTATGTAAAAAAAAAACACTAATTGTTTAGTGGGAAATTATTCCGTGTAACGTCACACAACATACACTTTTTACTTGTCTCGGGCCCCGACTTCCGAATTTTTAAGATGCGCTTGTCATTTCGAATTTTTAACGAACTTCCGAATTTTTAAGATGCGATTGATGATTCAAAAATACGGAAATATTATTATTTTTCACCCAAGAATCCACCCAATTGCTCTCGATTTAAAGGAAAAATTTAACTCGGTGACCATCCGTTCCAGCTGCCAGAACATTCCTACCGTTAAAAAAAAGACATTCTTAGGACGTATATTAACAGCGGTAAACGAGTATTACTGAAATCTGCAATTAAGGGCGGAAGTCTTTGCGATCGGGCTTTCGATCCCGGGGATATCCTATCGCATTCTAGGATGAGATTATAGTGGATAAGACAGGGCAAAAAATAAGGAACCAAAGTTATTTAGTTCTTTGTTCTTGCAGTAAACTCCGCCGGCCGCTTGTAGACGTCCGTTGTTTTCACCGGACAACGAACCGTTTTTTGCAGTGGTGTATAGCTTCGTCGCCGGACAGTCCGGTGCATGTACCATCAGCCAAATAAATGGTCTATCAATTTTTAAATTTACTTAAATCTAATTAAACTAAGACTCATAACGGATTGTTATATTCGTTCGAAGTCAAAACTAATCCATTATGCTGTGTAACAACAAGTTACTTGCACCTACTTTGTATTGAGCGCTGCAATTGTCTCGAGTGAATTTAACTTCTACCCACATGGCGTTCAAAAAGTGTCTTCCTGTGTGCCTTGCTATTAAATCGTTTATAAACTCTAAATGTTAAATGATTTGTTAGTTGATGAGCTAAAATAATTTCTTTGCTCACCCGCGACCTTATGGTAGCTGAGTTTGTGCAGGATATGCAATAAATGAATTGCTAGTTGTTGTAGTAAAGTTGCACGACTGGTTTGCTAATTATAAGTACAAACACAATAATGTATAGAATTTAAGTTTTAAAAGTTGCATGTTAGTTTAACTTGGTGTATTTTTCGGTGCTCGCTGATACTGTAAATGTAAATTTCTTTGAGAAATAAAGTTCTTTAACCATAAACGAGTTCTTATGTAATGAATATGTCGCTAAAGTCGAACTTTCAAGTTGACAGACACGTCTATTGACATTATTGTTTTGTGACATGCAAACGATTATCAACTTTAGGGTGGTAGACCACATATTTGGCTGATGGTACACACATTCACTAAAAGCAAAAAAAAAAACACTTTAGAAGCTTTTTAAACTGTCTCTATCCAACTAAAGCAGCGATATATAACTGTCTGATAAATATAAACCTAAGCCATGTCCATACTAACCTGCGCGTCACCAGCGCATACGTTTAACGCGCTTAAGGGCAGGTGATCGGGAAGCACGCGAGTGGTCAATCGCTAATTGTAGTAGCATTAAGAAGTTTTAGAAATGCCCATTCAGCCAAGGGTTCATCGTGTTTTTCTTGATTTCCGTTAACTTTTAAAGACTCCGATCATTGATAGAAATAATGAATGAAAGGAAAAGTGCCATTTTTTTTCATTCTAATTTTGCAGTCATTTTTAAAGGTCATATCAAAAAAATCACAATTGATGAGCGATTTTGACATGACATAATAACAGAAACATCGAAAAACTCACTTTTCAACCTTTTTTCTTTTAATAAATAAAATAAAATAAATAAAATATCGTGGGACACTTGACACCAATTTTATTGACCTAGTCCCAAACTAAGCAAAGCTTGTACTATGGATACTAGGCAACGGATAAACATACTTATGTAGATAAATACATACTTAAATATATATTAAACACCCAAGACCCGAGAACAATCATTCGTATTATTCATACAAATATCTGCCCCGGCCGGGAATCGAACCCGGGACCTCAAGCTTCGTAGTCAGGTTCTCTAACCACTTGGCCATCCGGTCGTCAAAGTTCTTACTAGATATGACAGCGAATTGAAAACACTTTAGTTACGGACTTAAAAAAGTGAACTTCACTGTTATCTGTGCTACTTAACTATTTTAATTTTATGTTTTTTTTAACTGTAGGAGTTAGAGCACTAGTGTTGTGAAGTAACAATCGCCATTTTAGTCCACAGATCAGCTATCGACGTACAAAATTTTATCAAAATGTATCAAGCAGTTTTTGCATGAAACAGATCAAACATCAATATAATCCTCTTAAACTTTCGCATTTACAATCGCATGTACATGTAGCTCCATTAGGAAGGCAGGTACATTCGTTTGCCTTATCCGGACATGTCTATCCACTCCTAGGTCTGTACAGCGAGCTTGTTCGGTGGTAGCAGTTCTAATTGACGACCCAATTAACAAGTGACGAAAAAATATCGTCAATGCCCCATTTCCCGGAAACCGGCTGTACTACGGACATTCCGTGCTTTTGAAACTCTTAATATATCTGATGACCTATTTGTCAAATGATGGTCATTGGTCATTAATACTGGGCATAATATACCTAATGAGCGTGGATCTAAGAGGGTGTACTTAGAAAAAAGTCGTATCTTAATCAAAACAACAACAAAATTGACCCTTAATAACTGCAAGTATGTGTTTGTATGCGTTGTGTGTGATTGCATGATTGTATCTCCTTGACGCTAAAAAGGCTGGACGGGTTCCGATAAAATTGGGTTTGTAAAGAAGAAAACAAAAAAATATATTTATTTGGTCACATTTAGAAATACAAAAACAAACAAACATTTTGTTTTGTTTTTAACCCCCGACGCAAAAAGAGGGGTATTATCAGTTTGACCGCTATGTGTGTTTGTGTGTCTGTCTGTCTATCTGTGGCACCGTAGCTCTTAAACGGTCGGACCGATTTGAATACCGTTTTTTTATTTGGTAGTTCTTAGACATGTTACATCAAAATCGGTTTAGTCGTTTTTGAGACATTGAACTTTGAAGTGACAAAGTCGGGGTTCTTCCATATTTTTGTTGGTTAGGTTAATGAACAAACGGCTTGTAGACAGCTGGACGTCTGGAACAACACATAAACGTTAATGTTTATTCCGATATACAGTTATTATTTACTGTTCAGATTACATTGACCAACGGTGGACCGACGATCAATGAATGATCTATTAGTTAAATAGTTGAAGAATCGATCGATCACTGACCAATTATGACTCATCACATAATCTTTGTGATCTTAGTGAAATAATATGAAATTACTGAAAATATATTTTATTTTTTGTTCGTGTACAAACATTTGTTTATTAGCTTCAATCAGTTAAACATATAAATATATATTACGATACAAAAATAATATATTCTGTGGTACTCACAGCATTAATTCCCTTTACATAATTCAAATACCAAACGTTTAATATACCAATAAATTAAGATTAAATATCAATTAAATTAAACTACACTGGATTAATTATACCGGTCAGTATAAATAATAATCCTGTCCAGTATAATTAACAATGGCGATGTACTAGCCGAGATCGCGGTTTCGCTTGCATTTACTAAGCGATTAATCAATTTCATTTTATAATTTAATAGCTGTTCCCCGCGACTTTGTCTGCGGGTGATTTGTTTATCCATCCCGCGGGAACTATGCATTTTTCTGGGATAAATACTATTTTTACGTGCTTCTTAGTCTCAAACTCTCTGTTTCAAGCTCTTCATGACAATTTAATTTAAGCCCTTCTTTCGCATTTATAATTTTAGTAAGTAGTTAGTTAGGTACGGCCACCTGTTCTCCGTATTATATGGCTTACGTCCTATCCTGCTTCTAGGATCCTCCTTTTTTTTACGTATCTCCTCGAAATCTTGAACGAGATGGACAGATGACCTGGTTAAAGCCGCGTTCACAGTGGATGCAGGTTGCTTTCAACCGAAACAACTGAAGGTAAGTATATGGGGGAGGCAACAGTGGAAGTCCTACTGCATAATGATGATGACTAAATAAGCGTATTGACATTGACTATCCAGTCACCAATGTATGCGTGCCTGTCTGGCATTACAAGGTCAACTAGCAGTCCTAAAAATCAATAATGCACCGGAAACCAATCAGACTGAAATGACTATTTTATTTATATTTCTTAAACATTTTGTGTACGCGCAACAGAAACTTTTAATTTGTTTATTTGTGACTTCGAATTTTCATTAAGCAATAAAACATGTCTCCGATAATCGAGTCATGTCACAACACTCTATTCGAAATCGGAGAATCGATTGGCGCCAATCGAATTAGCATCGCGAGACAGCGATACACCTGCTTTGCGGCTGTACAAAAAGAAGACTATTGGAGGTCAGAGGCGACAGTTTTGTGATCGCCACACCTGCGTACAAATATAACGATACAGGGCAAGCAAATTACGTTAAAACAACTTTAATTTCAGCATGTCATACAATAATTTCAGCAAGCAGCATTTTGCCATATTTAATAAATAAAAACTTTATTTCAAAAAGTTTTATGCATGAATCTTAAGCAATATATTTTATCACATTCAAACTCAAACTCACAACATTTATTGACATAAAAAACACGTAACAAAATGCTTAAGATTCATCCATTGCATTTTAAATTAAAAGAAAGTTTTTATTTATTAAATATGGCTAAATGTATTGCTGAAATTATTGTATGACAATATTATAAGTTGTTTTAACGTAATTTGCAAAATAAAATAAATTAGTGATTCGATTTTGTTCTTTAAAAAAAAACTTACATGTTTTTCTTTTTTTATTTCAATGTTTACGGTATAGGATACTACCGCACCGTAACAAAATCAGCAGCACTAATTATTTCAAATGTAACATTTATTTTTAATCGCCGCGCGTAAACTTTGTCGCTTCTGCATCAATTATACCACATAAGGGCTTATCTAAAATCGAAAGACATTAAATATTGTTAAGTTATAAATCTAAGAGGCGATCGCGATCCATTACATTGACAGGGCGCTGGCTAATTTACGGTTACTGTTTTAATTATAATTTGACGATAAAAACAAGGTTTCGGCGCGTCTTTTAATGATTTGTGACAGGGTGATAATTTAGTGGGATTTTTGATAATTTGACTCGTCTGCTCTGGTGAACTAGGTTATCTATGTTATAGTGTTGTATTTATTAAACTCGAATAATTATCTGACACGCTTGTTACGACTTTGATTACGTCAAAAGGTAGGAAAATGAATCAAAAAACACCTAAAAACAATTGAAGGCCAAAATTATTCTAACTGAACCACAGTTTCAAACATGAAATGAAATGTTTTTTTTTTGCGTAGAAACTCCTAACGTTATTGTACTTAGCTAAAATTAACCATTTTTGAATTTAATTTACCTACAATTTTCAAAAATCTACCAACCAATAAACTCATCATCATCATGTCAGCCGAAAGACGTCCACTGCTGGACATACGCCTCCCCCAAGGCTCTCCACTCAAACCGGTATTTTGCTTCCTGCACCCACCGCGATCCCACGATCTTAACCAGGTCGTCACCCCATCTTGATGGAGGCCTACCGACAGCCCGTCTCCCGGTCCGCGGACGCCATTCGAGAACCTTCTGTTGTGAAGCAGCAGTGCTTGCACTGTTGTGTTTTGGCGTGAAGAGTAAAACAGCCGGTGAAATTACTAGCACTTGAGGTATCCCATCTTAGGCCTCTGGGTTGGCAACGCATCTGCAATACCCCTGGTGTTGCAGATGTTTATGGGCGGTGGTGATCTCTTACCATCAGGAGACCCACTTGCTTGGTTGCCATCCAGTCGAATAATAAAAAAAAACTCTTTAAATTAATGAGTAACGAATTCGTTCGGAATACTGCGTGTAAATCGACACACAATTGGTCATTTTTTATTTACAAATATAATCCAGTTGTCAATTTAAAAGCGACGGCTAACCAGCTCGATTGGTAAGTTCGATGCGCGTGGGCACAGGACGCAGCGTTTGCGCGCAATCAATTTTATTGCCGACTGGTATTCGCTGCTTATCTGTGCACTGCGGGCCCCGGGAATGTGTATACCAATTATAAGGTGTATAAGTTCGTGTATAATTATTATAAGGTGTTTAAAAAATATTTATTTGTAATTGAATTACATAATTTCTATGATAATGGTATCTACTGGAGACTGTTTGTAACACAGTGAAAACTAACACAGTCTCCAGGGTTCATATTGCTATTATACATGTGTTTTGAACAATAAAGATTTATTATTATTATAAGTAATTCTGAAGTAAATAAAAAGCTGTTTAAATAATACCTACTATTATATTAAATTTTGATAAAAAAAGTTTACATTTATTGAAACTGCCTATAGCCTATTGCCGGCAACTCCGTCTGCGTAGAATTCGTTTATCGCTATTCCGCGGGAACTATGCAAATTTTCCGGGATAAAACTATCCTTTGTAGGTACTTCCTCGCTCAAACTATCTCTTATTTGTACACCAAATTTCATTTAAATCGGTTCAGCAGTTTACACGTAAAGAGGTAACAAATAATCAGACTTATATACTTTCACATTTATGATATAATATTAGTGCAATATTAATCATTGCAATTAAGTCTTCATAAAAAATTAAATGCTTAATTAAACGGTTCAAAGTAAAAAATAATAATGAAGTACATAATGTCCTTATTGCCACCAAACCTAACCAAGGTGCTCATAATTATCTGAAAACATTTCTGTTGATTACAGATGGTTGTGAAATACGTCCGGCAGAAGAGCGGATACACCAAAGAGTTTCAGCTGCACGCGCCACTACGTGCACTTCAGCTCTTTTGTGGTTTGCGTGCTGCGGCTGCTGATGGAGACCATTGCGAATGCTGCCTGCTGGTCCTAAGAAAGAAAGAAATATTGATTTCAGTTCTATCAGTACCGCCACTTTACTTACAGTAATAAAAATTCAGATCTATTGTCAAGAAGACATTAATATCTAAGGCGTAAATTATAAAGTTAATGATTATATCATGGGCAGGGATATTTGGAAATATTGGCGCATTGGCGATCCTTTCAAATAGCGAACCTACTGTGTTAAAAATAAAGTTGTGTTAAATACTTGTGATGTATAGATACCTATCATCTAATAATATTGTAAATCTGTTTAAAAATATATATACCTCGTTGAGTTTCTTACCGGATTCTTCTCAAAAGAGGTTTTACCGAACCGGTGGTAGATTTTTTTTGACATTCATAAGTCCTTGTTGTAGCCTACATTGAATAAAGATATTTTGACTTAGACTTTGACTTTGAGTGCCACGAGAGTTAAAGTGAATAATTAGGTACACACAGCTACAAAAAGAACTGATTGCACAAAAGGAGAATAAATGAGTAAATGTCAAAATCCTGCTGTCATTACACGACTTGGTGTAGCTGTGTGTGCATTCACTTAAACTCTCGTGGCACTGCCTATAATACTAAAAGTAAATTAAGTGAAACGAAAGGACACCAAAAAGGTCTTTCAATTAGCATATGCTATACGTCGACGTTAATGACGCTTATAAAGAATTGTCAGTTTTATTTGGTGTACCAATAAATTTGTCCTAGCGGTGACTGAAGCTAGGTAACCTCCAAAAAATTAGAGGCAAATGAGTGATGATATGAATTGATAGAGGAAACAATGTCTGGTGTCAAATTGTACGTGATCTGAGTCATCAGAACGAGACGGCAATAACAGCGCGTACACTGTTACTTAAAACGCTACAAGCCAAAAATGACGTAACGTTTATACAGCGGCTTTGCTAGCAATGTGTCAGAATTAAAAAAAAACTAATTTCGTTGCTAAGTAATGAGTTTTTGTAGACAAAACAATTTTTAATTCATCCTTTTTTTGCTGACTGTACTTGGATCGTTATCCAAACTTATTGTCTTTACCAAAATCTGGTAATCACTAGAAGTGGATGAGATTCAACTTGCAATATTTAATCTGAACTAAACTAAACTACTAACGTACATAATAAATAAAATAAAAAGCTGTTGTAAAAGCTTATATCGATTCAAGGATTTTGACTATAAATTGATGTTTTTGGTCATATTTTCCACACACAATATTGCTATACGACAATTTATGTACAAAATATAAAATTTTAAAAATATTTTCAAATGGTTGCATTAGTGCTTATATGTTTACTTTTGCTTCTCGACCATTTTTGATTTGATTCAGACATTATTTTGCGGAGATCCATGTTTATCCCGCACTAACACTACTTGTAATAGCTAAGGAGTTATTAGGTTATGGGCTATAGTAACCTAACGTTTATTTAAAAGAGTGAACTATCTTAAACTCAATTCCCTATGTCTATTATACGACCAGACGCGATAATTTAGAGTAATCCAGTGTAATGCGATGTCAGTAGCGGATTAGCCAAATAGTTAGCCGTCCTACATAGCTTGTTGAATGAATCATACGACTTATATGTGCGGATAACATTGTCTAGCTCAAACCTTTGGCTAACAAATATCGTAGAATGTAGGTCTAACTTTTCGCAACGGGCTAAAGTTTATTTGGGTGCCCTTTCTTACGTCACTTAGAACAAAACGAAAGACAAATGCAAATTGATTAGGTCTACGAGGACTGGTTGGAAAGAATCCGAAACAACAATAAAAAATAATACAAGGTAATGTTTCACAGAAACGTCAATCACGGTTTTCTTGTTTTTTAAACGACTTATAATAATTAACGTCGCTGTTAAAAACTTTGAGAACGTTTGAGATTTGCTACATTTTCCTGCAAATGAAGAAAACTGAGGTTTGTGCTGTTATAAAAAAAAATAAAGTAGACAAACCACCGACAGACAATTAGAAAGTTTTAATTTTTTCCTACGATCGACTCACGCTTAACCTTTTGCCCTTTTGAGTTTTCAACTCTGAGCGTTTTGCCGAAAAAAAAATTCTTTTCCATATCGTAATTTATAGCCTTGTAATATTCTGTAGCGCCAGCTGTGACGTCACTTTGACACCTCACATCGATTCCTCGAAGTCGACTCAAACAGGGATAATAATCGACTCGGCTGTAATGGCATTCATTACGTCGCGCCATGATTTAAGGCGCGCACACACGCTGTAAGGCGCACGCCCACAGTAGCGATCGGCCGGCTAGATCGGCCCGCCCGCTTCGCTGACCGACCGGGTTGGACAGTGTGGAGAGAGCTTTATCTTAACCCTGTATAAAGCCTGTCATTCTTCGGTGGTTGTTATTTATTACTGTTACAGCAGGTACCAATAAAAAAATAAATATTATTTCTTATTGTTACAACAAGTAAGAATAAGAAATAACAATATTTGTATGAAACGAACTCGAGAAACAATTATTTAAAAAAAAATCGTGATACCAAAATTGTCTGCATTTTTTTTTCTTTCTCATCTTGACTCCCTTCTCCAAGTACTTTTTTATGTAACATTATTAATAAATCGCCCTTTATGGGATAAGTTCGCCTTTGTACATCTCTTTCTCTTGTTTACTGATATTTTCATGTGTTTTTCTGTACAATAAAGAAATTTACAATACAATACAATGCAAATCGCTTTTTCAAAGATTCTAACTAATAATAAGATATTTACTTCTGAAGCGTGTAAATAACCATTTTGTAAATAAAATAAGAACATTTCGTACTTTAACAGTAATTTATATTTGGCCGTTCTTATGACTAAAGTGAGGACATATTGAATTTTAATATTAGATAAGCCCTCTCCATGTTTCTTCAGCTTAAAGCGACATCGACATAGAATAAGTAAAATCCCAAGTTACAAATAACACGACATCCATTCATGCATTGTACAGTTCACTTTAAATAATAATTGAATCAATTTCATACAAACAATTCAACTTGACAAAGCAAACTGGACTATAACTTGTCTCCCGTAAGTTTGAAAATAGTAGCGATGTAAAGAGACATTTTATGTTTTTGATTAATTAGTATGGTTGATCTATTGTTGTTTTTTGAATTGTTCACTTTGATCCGATATTTAAATGGAATATTTCATTTATAGATATAAGTTTGGATTATTTGTGGGTTAAATAAAA